>NC_068939.1:162739004-163039004 GCF_016801865.2 Culex pipiens pallens | reverse complement strand
GAACAAATCTTTGTTATTATTTTTTGTTATTTTAACAACTAATCCGATCATCCCAATAACAGTTGGAGGTATTCTTCCATAAAAAATAATGTTATTTCAAAGTTGTTTTGGCTTTTAACCAATATCAGACCAATAACAAATTTTGTTATGATAACATAAAATGTTATTAAACCCTTATGCAAAAATTGTTTTTTCAAGAAGATTCCATAACCCTTTCTGTTGTTTTAACAATATTTGTTAATGAAATGGCATGAATTTTGTTATTACCTTCTGCCCGGGTTGCCTTTCCGGTGCTCATGTTTTTATTTAATTTAATTGTTTTGACATTGACTACAGCGTTTAAACATATTTGAAATGAAAGCTGATGTTAGTATTCATCAAATAACGCAGTCTTGACAAAATTATGCGATTTTATATTTAAATAATTGATAAAACAAGATGAGGTGTCCGGGAATTCGAATCATGACGTTAATTCTACTTCTACTCTATGTTATTCTATTCAATTTTGTCTATCTTTTGAAGCAATTGTTTGAATAAAAAAAAATATAAAGACTATTTATAGTGTCTCACTCATTGAAGCACTTTCATCGAAAAAGGAAATCTTTCAAAATTCAAACAATTTCATTAAACCAGTTCCAAAGTGCTTCTCTTCGAAAGAAAACCGCTTTCCAAACCCGATAGATTTCCTGTCAAAGCGGTCAGTCCCCCATTTCCGAAGAATTAATCCAATCAACCAAAGAGAGTGCAACGTTTCTGGACTCGCTTTCTCCAGGGACCCATTCTTGCGGAGATTCCGGACAACGAAAAAACCGCAACCCAGAACCGAAATCAATTTACTTGCCAGCGCCGACCAGCGCATAAATAAGTTGTGTGCGAAAACCGCTCGAAATGGATTTCTGGGGAGGATGTTTTGTTTATCAAGCAGGAAAAACAACATCCAAAAACCGGATGGAATCGGTTTCTGGGGAGGGATTGAGAGCCGGAAATTTCATTTTTGTGTGGTTTTTTTGGGGTTATCAAGAATGTTTGTTTGGCAAAGTTTGAAAACACATTTTTGGGACGCAGTTGTGTAAACATTTATGCGGAACAAGCTATACCTATAAAAACAATGGGCGAAATTTTAACTTAGAAAAATATTCCTAGATAAAAAAAACCCTTTCAACAGAAGCTTGAAAAGGCTTTCAAATTCTAGAAAATCAAAAACATTACCAAAAAAAACAAACCAACTCCCAACTGACTTTTCCGAAAAACATTAGTTATGTATCCCCTTCCGGTTAGCGACTTCCAGTATCTCTTCTTCAAAGGGATCCAAATCTCATCACGAGCAATAACACGTATCTCGGAATCGTTGTGCCCTTCGTTACACAGTGAAAAATCTTGATAATATTAAAAATTACATATTTTATGTGTAATTTTACTTATTCCAAATGAATTGAGGTAAAATTGCATCGAAAAAAAAGGTAGTTTCAAACTTTTAACAAATTTTTAACCATCCAAAATAAAACTTTTTCCTACTGTGCACCATTTCTCTGTGTGATCCCGAACCGCTCGTTGACGTTAAGAAAGGTCAGCTCCGGAGGGATTTATCCCGTGCGTATCCTTCAACTCCTTCAAAAATAACACACACACAACCCCGTATAAAAGTTGACTTTCGCCTCTTTTCGGGTAAAACCGTCGGACAACAAATCCCACTCATGAATAAATATTGTCCGAGGAAATATTCCGACAATTTCCGCCACTCAACAGATGGAACCGTGGGTGGGATGGATGGTTGGAAGGTTTGCGCCAACCTTCGCGGGAGCATGCAAGCTATGTTTTGTGATTTGCCTTTTCTTTCATAGATATCCGTGTGGGAAAAACATTTAATTAGGGAAGCCACGAAAATTGAGGAAACTGTTGACAAGTCATTATGTTGGCGTGGACTCTGTTTTTGAGCCCCGAACCTGAAATATTGTTCTTATATTCTGAATCAGTGATGGATTTTTTTTTCAAATTTCTCGGACTTTTACCACAGGCAGGTCGAGACGAGCTAAGATATAATTCCAAACGTGACTTTCGAACTCTCAACATTGTCAACGATTAAACAATATAAATATATTTTCATAGAGCTTTTTCTTTTAACGTAATTATTGTAATAAGAGCAATGTTACGTAATTTTTTTCACTAAAGATTATTACATTGCCGTTTTAGATGATATAAAAATGGAATGACGAAATAACAAAAACGATTTTGTCTTCTCACGTTATATCTGTATGATCAAATTTGCACTCTTCGCCCCATACTAAGCACTCTCAAAAAATAATCAAACAAATCAAATCCATACAGATATAATAAAGCTTCGTCAATTAGTAAAGTGAGTCTTATGCATTTGAGTAATTCTCGCTGAAAGTGGACCACTATTTACACAAGGTGCTCAAAAATCAAGACCAATGTACTTTTCCAATAGCCCCCACCAAGTTATGAAAGAAACCATGTTTGGTTGGTTGAATTTGTCCTCACCTCGGCGCCACGAAGCAAAAACATTTTTTTTAATTGGTAATTTTTTGACTTAGGCGCGCCTACAAAATTGCTAATAACTTTGCAAAACTTCGACGAACCCTTGTTGTTAGGGGTGTTTTGAAAAGGAAATGAGCAGAGCTTTCGAATGCACTTGTCAGAAAAATACCGTTCCATACATTTTTTAGCCACAAAACACCAATGTATTTTTAAAAGTCATTTTTGAAGGCCGGCGCCCCGCTTTATCGAAAAACTGACAAATCCATTCAAAAGCTGAGACGATTTCACATAAAGGACCAATAAATCTAAGGTGTATGTTCCTCCTATCGTTTTGCCTTCCTCACCTTTACGAGGAAAGGCTATAAAATCACTCGAAAAATAAAATTCTTAATTTGATCTCCTAGACCCACCTCACGTATACATATTGACTCAGAATCAAATTCTGAGCAAATGTCTGTGTGTGTGGTGGGATGTTGATCAAAAAAATTTGCACTGGATTATCTCGGCACTGGCTAAACCGATTTTGTCTGTATTGGTCTCATTCGATCCGTCTTGGGGTCCCATAAGTCGCTTTTGAAAATTATAAAGTTTAGTCAAGTACTTCAAAAGGCATGCTAAAAAAACGATTTGAATAAAAGTCCGGAAGATTGTAAAAAGGGTGGTTTTTGTAAGAAACTCCACAATGCTATACATTTTTATAAAAGGTATTAAAAAGGCCTTTTCAACGAGCTCAAAAGATCGAAGATCTGACAAACCTATCAAAAGTTATATGCACTTAAGTGTTATTTATGCACTTTTTGGAGGCCGGATCTCAGATATTTTGATGAAAACGTTGTTCGGATCTATCATGCGACCTGTCGTTGGATAGGTAATCAAAAGACCTTTCCAACGCGTTCAAAAGATTGAAGATCTGACAACCCGATCATAAGTTGTAAGCACATAAGTGTCCTGAATTATTAAGATATGACTACCCAATCTGATGGTATGAATAATGAGTCAAATTAATAGAACACCTTTTGGATAGCATAACCTTCTTAATGTGAGGAAGGCACCAACCACCTAAGGGTGGATTAATCAACGTTTTTAATCTAATTTTGATTCTGCGAGCGCAGCGCTCTGTTCGCATTTCGGGCACCCAAAATGTTACAATTTGCTTGCCCCATTTTAAGGTTTTGTCAAAAAATATAGGTGCTCACTTTTTAAATGATAGTTTATTGTCCAAGGATCAAAATGCACTTTCGATAATTGACCAATATTTATGTTCTTGGGTTCTTCCAGGCAATTTAATGTCGAAAAATTGTTGTTTTTTTTACATTTTTTTTGTAAAATGCTAACTTACAATTTGGTGGACTTTTTTTTCAGTAGAACTAATGAATGTAGCATGTAGGAAATTTCACTACGAACATTTTTCTCTAAAAGAAAACGTAATTTCGATACTCCAGTGCCAAGATATTTTAGTTTCAGTGAGAAAAAAAAGTGCCAATTTTGTACATTTTTTCAGAATTAACAAGCACGGCCTATTATTTACATGTGGCATAAGTTTTGGAGGCCAGAATATGGTTTTTTATAGTTATTCTGGTCGCTGAATTCGGATCTGGAATTAAATTTCAGATAAACAGTGAACAGTGATATTTTAGCCACGCTCAAATGTTATTTGCGTGTATTCCCCATAGCCACTTAGGGATCGGCAGCCGAAGCCGCCGAAAAAAATGTAAATATTGAAATAACAAGCCATAGTCTCAACATTTGAATGCAAAATAGTAGTTTATGCAACAAGTTGCAAAAAGAGGATTTTTTCAGCACGAGTCGTACATTTATCCAACGAGGTTCACCGAGTTGGATAAATACGACGAGTGCTGAAAAAATCAAGTTTTGCAACGAGTTCCATACAACATTTTTTGCAATTCGAAAAACACCCATTGAGTGAAATTTTAAGTCGAATTTTCATGTATTTTGTCAATAAATCGTTTAAATCAAAAAAATGTTGAAAAGTGTTAATTTTCGAAACAAGTGCTGAAAAGTTCAACTTTTCAGCACCCATTTCAGTGCTGAAAAGTAGAACTTTTCAGCATTTATTTTGAAAAGTGTTGCTATTCGATTCTGTTATTTTTGGCACAGAAAAGTAGGCTATTTCGTCGTTCAAGAATGACAGGAAAAGTAAGTAGTTTCACGACGGAATTGCAAAAAGTGTTTTAAAATGCATTTTACACTAGTTCAGTTGTTTTGCAATCATTATTCTTCAAAAAATCTAAGATTTGCCGAAAACAAAAACAAAGCGAAAAAAAGCTTTTTGCGATACTAAACATCGAAAATTTTCAAAAATTCAAAAGATTTTTAAATTAACCCAAACATGCTAAAAATGATTTTAAACGCAGGGGAATGCATTTTAAATCAATTTCAGCTGATTGCACTTAAATTTCCATTGAAATTTTGAAGTTTTTTGAATTTTTTTTTACCCCCTGATTTTTCTGGCAAATTTTGAGGGGGGGGGGTGACAAAAACTTTAAATAAAATATGTACCAGCCTTATCACATATACAAAAATCAATAATAGAAAACTAAGGTTTTTGGGAATTAATTTGAATATAATTTATGAATAGTCCTCATTAATACCTACAACTTTGTCCAAGGCACCAAATCGAAAAGAAAATTCCTTCAAAAGTTACAGATTTTCGAATATTTGCGTACCATTTTCGTATGGAAGTAACGAAGTTGACTTTTTATAGCTGTCGGCCACCATTGCTAGTACTTAACGAAGTAGCAGCTACGGGTAGACACCAATGCTATGCTACGCTATGCTGTCGGCCACCATTGCTAGTACCAACCACTAGTGTCTTCTTTTTTATCTACAAGGACTTCGCCGCCCTGAGCTCCTAAGTGTATGAAAGTATGGCACGGAGCGACGGCGCCGAATACCCCTATTTACACAAAGAATTTTTGAGCGCCGTATTTTCGTATGGACAGCTGCCAAAATTGTTTGGCTGCAATGACACAAAATGGCTTCTTTGTTCACAAAGTTTGAACCAAATAAAAAATATTTTTAAAATCCATTTCTAGATTTTATAACGAATTGCTCTTATACAAAAATCATAAATTTTTCTTTTAAATTAATAATTTGGTGCCGGATTTTGCACCATGTAGCGCAAAGATGTCTTGTCTTTTTAGTCCCCTAAAACCTATAAAAAAATTTCAATAATTAAAAAATATTTTAAAAAAATATTTTGGTCAAACAAAATTCAAATAAAAAATCGGGATTTTTGCTCAGTGTTCCTTAAAAAGTCCTTATCATAAACTACAATTCTGTCGACGACTTCAAATCAATCAGAAAATCCCTTCACAAGATATTTCTCGAATATTTACACGCCCATTTTGTATGGCCAGCCCGCAAAATTATAAAGAGCCTTGCAAGGAAAAACTTATAATGCTAAATGGTTTCTGCATGGACAAAGTATCATCAAAATAAAATAAAAGCAAAAATCTCGAAAAAAGATTGAAATTTTAAGGAGTAACTCAGCTTTTATGTTTGCCTTTGCTTTAAAGTGATCTACAACTTTGCCGAAGATAAGGACTTGATCAGAAATTCCGTTCAAGAAGGAATTTTGGTTTATTTGATTGATAAAAGAAACAAAAAAATAATTAATGATCGATATTTGGAAAATTGCTCCATTATCATCAATCCCAAACGTCATTTGAAACGGTTCAAACATTTATTTCTAAAGTTTAATCAACGCTTTAATTAAAACTTCAACTGCATTAAAAATTTTCCTAAACTGCTCCCAAATTGACGTCTGTTTTATCCTCATTTCCGCTCACTTCCCGCGCTACAAGTGAAAATTTGATTAATGAAGGACGATAAGGGCGGCGAAAATAAACAGTTAACGATGTGCGATTAATCAAATGTGAAAATAAACTTTGCCCAAACAAACACTCCCTTCCCCTCATGTCACACACACACGTACCAAGTAGCTTTTTGAAAGAGAGGGGGGGGGAAGGGTGGGAGGTGCAAAAAGTTTAGCCTCCCCATGAAACCACGTGGCGCGAAGCTCGGGGGGATGATGGATTGGAACTGTGCATGGGGTAAAAAGGAGACTGGAGGTGGGGTGTGCTTTTTGGCATGTGGTTGCTCTCGGGGCAAAAAGGGATATGTGCTAAGCTTCATCACTCCCGGTGGGGTTGAGGTGCGTAATTGATTCGTGGAACCCCCTTGAGGAGAAATGTGTAAATGTGTTTTTCTGGCTGTGGGGGGAGGGAAACAATTACAACTTTCGGGGTGGTTTCACTTGAATAATGATGGATTTGATGAAATTGCGAAGAAATTAAAGCTTTCAGAAAAAAACATATTGATAAAATTGCTAAAATGAGACATTTTTGTTAAAGGTTTTCAAAAGAACAAGGGATCACGTTGCCTATCTTCAGGCGCTGATTCAGCACAAAAAAAACTGCCACAACTCAATTTACAAGATTCGGCGATGCTGAAGAATTTTCAAAACGACTAGGAAAGTTCCATTTCAGAAGACCAGCAGATGTGCCACTTCCCATCCAGTAGCTGAGCATACAGGTCACCTCAAGGGTTTGGTCTTGTCAGAAAGTCATTTTTTGCCATCGCCACCGGCATAGCACTATCGACATCGAAAAAGAGCACAACAAACATCGAGCCAACTCATCCGATTCTCTGAGGAGATGAAGCACAGACAAATTGCAGTCTTTTTTTTTTCTATCTGATCGATGAAAATTGTTATGCTGTTATGGAAATCCAACATTTTCAAAAATGGTTCTATTTAAATTTTTGGATTGCCAAAACTAGCAAAAATAACCAAAATAAATGGAAACCATTTTGTCTGTGGCCCCATAAAAGAAGCTTCCAGACATATTGGAAGAGGATTGCATAAATTTGCGCAACCGAATCGCCGACATCATCACACTTTGGACAAGCTCAACCATTATTGGTGGCTATTTTTGGGTTCCATGAACCGAAACAGTTTGATAGTATCGAACCAACGGCTCTTTATAAGGGAAATCATTTCAAATCGTTGATCAAATTGTTAACATGATCTGTAACTTTAAGACGCACTTTCAAAATTACATTAGAAAAAAAAACAACAATTAGCCCAGTAGATTTAATTCCAAATGAAACTTAAATTTAATAACACTGTAAGCATTCCAGTATGTCTAACAATTGTTTACATTTTACTTAACAATAGTTGGATATATGTTGGCAGTGTTACCAGAATGTCTTTCAAATACCCTTATTCCCGTTAAATTGATATTGACAATTATCTACTTGGAAAAGATGGTTCATTCCACATAATCGTCGATATTTCTGAACAGTGTTGCCAGATCTTCAAAATTGTCTTCAAATTTTATGACTTGTCTATTTTTTCGCCCGTTGTCTTTTTAAATACACATCCAACGAACACTATGGAACAGTTCCGAAAATGATCAGCTTAAAAAAAAATAAATCGAAATTAAAATTGAATTATGTTTTGACTATTTCTACAGTTTTCATTAACGGTGCACATCAACCAGAGCTTTTGCTCCTAGATTTTTGTTACAGATATTTTAGTATCTTCAAAACTACGGGAACTATCGATATATTTTTTTATCCATCCCCTAAAATACTGTCTATTTAATAATTTACAACAAAGTTTGACTATTTTTACAATCAGATTTTTGCAGGATTGGGTCCGTAAATTTGTCAAATTTGGAATAAGAAGACAACAACTTCCTCGGTTGCTGTGCACCCTTAAATTGTTCCCGAGCAGACGGAAATAACTTGGGAATAGCATTGTTTGATATTTGAAAATACTAGTCCAATACCATTTTATGTTATTTATAACAAGATTTGTTATTCGTCGTTATGAAATTGTTCTTATTGGATTGTTATTCTAATAACACACTTATAACAGTTTAAGTTATTCTTCGAACAAATCTTTGTTATTATTTTTTTGTTATTTTAACAACTAATCCGGTCATCCCAATAACAGTTGGAGATATTCTTTCATAACAAAAATTTTTATTTCCAAGTTGTTTTGGCTTTCAACCAATAACAAATTTTGTTATGATAACATGAACTGTTATTAAACACTTATGCAAAAATGGATTTTTCAAGAAGATTCCATTACACTATCTGTTATTTTAACAATATCTGTTATTGAAGTGGCATGAATTTTGTTATTACCATCTGCTCGGGTTACACCAAACTTATCTCGATATTCACTATTCAGTACTGGTTGGCGTAATTGCAATTTACATTTCCAGAGTTTTTTTTTTTTTAAGGACCAATAAACTATTGTCTTTCATATGTTTATAGGACCTAATAAAAAAAACTCTAGATTTGTTCAAACACAACCCGGGCATACGGTAATAACAAAATTCATGCCATTTCCATAACAAATACTGTTAAAATAACAAAAAGTGTTATGGAATCTTCTTGAAAAATCAATTTTTGCATAAGGGTTTAATAACAGTTTATGTTATCATAACAAATTTTGTTATTGGTCTGATATTGGTTGAAGGCCAAAACAACTTTGGAACAAAATTTTTTGTTATGGAAGAATACCGCCAATTGTTATTGGGATGATCGGATTAGGTGTTAAAATAACAAAAAATAATAACAAAGATTTGTTCGAAAAATAACTAAAAATGTTATTGGCCTAGTATTTTCAAATATCAATAAATGTTATTTCCAAGTTATTTCCGTCTGCTCGGGAATCATTATTGCAGAACAGACGCATTTGTTTTATTTAAGCAGTCAATCAAATATAAAAATAAATAAATAAATTGTTCGCTCTACAGCATTGCCTTGGCGTTCTCGATTGCGAGATTCCTTCTCGAAACTAGGTGTCCGAAGGCTTGATTGTTGAGGCAATTGCAAACCTCTTTTTACACCTAAGCTTCCATCCACCCCGGGATTCGAACTGACGACCTTTGGACTGTGAGTCCAACTGCCTATCAACGACTCCACCGAGACAGGACCCAACGACATTTTTTTAACTCTCAAAATTAAAATGAGAAAAGAATTGAAATTCGTCAACACTCCCAAATGCCGTTGCAAAAATAATTTGTAGTTGATTTTTATCGACGCTGACCAAATAAAAAATAACTTAACTAATAAACAGCGATTCTACGTCAAACAGGATCCAAATCAAAAGGGATCCGATTTGGCTAAAATTAGGCATGGAGTTTCTTGGCCAAAATAATAAGACACGTATTTTTTTTTTTTTTTTTTGTATGCGATTAGGGTGCTCATATCAGACCAAAAAAATACGTTTTTTACAGATTCTCGCAAAAAGCACACTTTTCAAAAAAATATATCTCCGGAACGGCTGAACCAATTTAATAGCGCCACAATTAAAAAAACGGTTATTACGTTACGTTAGGCTTTTCAGGAAAAATATGGTGAGGTCCGAAAAAACTAGCCGAATATTTGAAAAGGTCCTATTTAAAATTACGTTGCTGATTTGAAGGTATCGGGACCAAAGAGCTCAAATCTGCAAAATATTTTTCCCTGATTCCTTGTAATGTTTTACGTAACATATCCAAAAATTGTCAATATCCATCAATACATTTCGGAGATTTCTGATATTTTTTGTTGGCAAGAATGCAAGAAACCATTAATGCATGATCTTACAACACTGTGTAAAGTTATGTTCACTTAAGTTAAAAATATTAGTGCGTCCATCCCGGGAAAAAAAATCAAATCAATTTTTTTTTTCATCAAACACTGACCCACAATCAGGACAAATGAAGGTGGGGCAAGACGACCATATGGGGCAAGAGGAACAATCGCTCGTACGGCCGTATTTTTTACAATTTTGATTATTTCCAGTATGAGGAATTGTTGCTAGCAATGCAATTAGCTGATTCTACTACCACATAACCGCCAAAAAGACGTAAACGCCACGGGGCATAAGATTTAATGAAGTTTTTTTCAAACCCTTTGTTTTCTTATAATATTTGGAAAGTACAAAATAAGGCTTAGGGTTCGTTTTAAGGCTCATTTTATCAAAATGCTATTTTTCCTAGATCAGTATTGTCCCTACCAATGACTTGCACGTATTATAAAGTATGATTTATGTTTTGGTTATTTTTGTAGAGAGCTTTTAAAAAATCTTGTTTAGGTGGGGCAAGTGTACCATATGGATTTTTAGTATGGAAAAAAAATACGAATTGCTGCACCAGCATATTTTGTTGTGAAAACAATACATAAAAGTTCTTAAAACTGATAAACAATTGTTTAAAAAAAATTCCATACACGATATAATTATATCATAAAAATTTACTATTTATCGTCTAAGTAATTTTTTTTTTCGTTAAAAACGGTAAATTTTTTAGTAAAATATTATTTTTTTAATCTAAAAATGAAAGAAACGTTTTAAATATATCCTAATCTGATGTATCTAAGTGATAATAGTTCAATTGTTAGTAAATTAGCATGTTTTTCCTTGCCCCACTAGTTGAGTAGAACGTACGAAAAATCAAAAATTTTAAAATCAATTTTTAACATTAAAAAACAGATTTTTTTTAAAACTTGTTCTATCAAAGTCTCAGTCAAGACCTGGAATAAGATGATTCTTAAAAAATATTACAGATTTTTTTACGTTTTTAATGGGTTATAACGAGCATTTCCTTAGCTTATTACACTTGCCCAACTTCCCCCTAAATATATTGCTCTAAAATCTCCGTACCTATTCAGACTGTATTCCTATTTTTTCTAGTTGGCGGTAGTAAGTTAAAGATAATTTGTAAAATATGTTTTTTGCTAAAGATTTTTGTGAAAGTTGAAATTTTTTCCAATTTCACGGTGAATTTATTCAACACATGAATGTTTGCAAAAATTCCATTCAAAAGGCGTTTATTCGGGATAAAAAAATGTTAAAAGCAACTTGTTTTTTTCCAGCCCTTGTCGTATTTCTAGATTACTTTTTCAAATCAATCAATGCGCCAATAGTTTCCTATGTACATAGGGCATTTTGAAAATGTAATCGAGGTTTATACGATAAATGTACAACTCGTGCTGAAAGTTTTATTATAAAAAACATTAAATTCAAAACTTATCTAATATTCTACATTGACTGGTGTCATTTTATTTGTTGTCACCTCTTGTTTTTTTAAATATATTTTCAAAGAAATTTTCAAGCTTTTCTAATCAAGTCATATAAAAAACACATATATTTATATAAGTTTATGCCGATGCAAAAATTTATCACAGTTTTTGTCCCTCTGGCCGTGGTAGAAAGGGGGGGGGGGGTTGGGCAAAAAAATATAAAAATTTAAATAACAAGCCATAGTCTCAACATATGAATGCAAAAAGTGTTTTGAAATGCATTTTACACTAGTTAAGATGTTTTGAAATCATTAGTTTTCAAAAAAAATAAGATTTGACAAAAACAAAAAATCCAGCGAAAAAAAAAATTTGCGACACTCATCAAAAAGTTTCTAAAATTCAAAAGATGTTTAAATCAACCCAAACATTCTTAAATGATTTTAAACGCAGGGAGTGCATTTTAAATCAATTTCATCTTGCACTTAAAAAAACTTGAAATTTTGAAGTTTTTTGTAAAAAAATATTTTTGCCGCCAGTTTTTTCGGGCCAACTTTAAAGGGTGGTGACAAAACTTTAAATAAAATTTGTACCAGCCTTATTTCATTTCAATCACATTGTACTGCTTTTAAAACCCAAAGCACAACAAAAAACAAAAAAAAATTTAATTTTATTAAAGCTATTTAAAAACTGTCGTTCTTGTTTAGATTGAAGTGTAGATTATCACCAATTAAAATGATTGAGCTAATTCTATGATTTTAAGCTTGAAAAACATAAAACATATAATGAAAACATAAATTTTATGACTGTTCCAAAAATTACCCGGGATCCCGGGAATTCCCGGGATTCCAAAAATATTTTTCCCGAAATTCAAAACCCGGGAAATTTGGACGCTCTAAAAAATATATTGTGCACGCAAAAAAAATGAGTTTGCGTAAACGTGAACAGCGTTCATGCCAACGGGAACCAGGAAGAAACTGTTCATTTTTTATGGTGCATTTTTGAATTTTGCACCATGATATTGAACAGTTTCTTCCTGGTTCCCGTTGGCATGAACGCTGTTCACGTTTACGAAAACCTTTTTTTTTGCGTGTGACTTCGCAAATCCATAAGCTGTCAGCAAATCAGAAATCAGGGTGCCTTCTGTACCTTCTGTAAACGATTTAAGAAGTATTAAGAGACTTTTATGCCAAGTCACAAAGTGTTATGATCTAGCAACACTGTCATGAGATTTTGAAATTCAAGCGACGTTTTGAAAGATTGGATGTCGATGTGATTAAAGATTGCTTTTCTGATTTCTAATAGGACCGATTCTTAGCACTTGTTTACCAAGCAGTCAGTTTTTCAATTTGAACTTTGGATGTTTCTGATAATTTTCCATGTTTTCCAACTATTTTAACCACACAAAAAACATATTTCCACACCAAAGTTCATATTCTAAACCTATATGTGAGCAGAAGTTGTAAAATGTATAAACGCTGGAAATTTTTAATTATCCCAACTTTTTTAAATAATTGCTCAAATTAAATTAAATTAAAATCAAATTAAATTTAATTAAAAAAATTTAATTAATCATTCTAAACGGAATTGTATAGTAAAATTACTCTTTTATTATCCCTTTTATTGAAAAAAGCAGATTCTGTAGGTAAAAAATTATACTGGACATTTAAAAAGGGGGTATATGAAAGCGTTGTCCCGTCACGAAAAAATTACAATTGTTTAGTTTGCAAAGGTTCGTGAAATCAGATTTTCATCATATTTCGAATTCTCTTCGTACTCGAAAAACCCTTTAAAATGCTTATAAGAAATCGAAAATTGGTCAAAAGGCCAGTTTTTAATCGATCTAGACTAAATCGACCCGCCTGAATCCAAATTTGCCTGTTGGCTTTCCTGAGTCTCAAAGGGAAGCGAGATGTTCAAGATAGCGTCTAATATGGCGGCTGAATGAAAAACCACCATAAAAGGATATTTAAGTTCAATCAACTAGTCAAATTTAACGAATTTGGGATTGCTGAACTCGGATACCACCTCTTGAATACTTCAAAGTATTCGGGAAATGTGAAACTCAAGATGGCGGCCAAGATGGCGAACCTAGAATATTGGAAATGTTTATACAGAAATGTAACAGGCAGTCAACAGGTAAATTTAATTAATTTGGGGATGCTGAACTGGAATATAAGCCTTAGAATATTCTAGAGTACTCAGGGAATGCAATTAAATTTTTAAACCTTCGCCATATTGGCCGCCATCTTGGATTGCACATTCCCTTAGTATTTTGGAATATTCTAGGGCTCATATTCGAGTTCAGCAACCCTTAGTTGAATTTGACCTGTTCATTGCTGGTTACATTTTTTTATAAAATATCGAATATTCTAGCATCGTCATATTGGCCGCCATCTTGGATGGCACATTCCCTGAATACTTTGGAGTATTCTAGGAGTCATATTCGAGCTCAGCGACCCCAAATTAGTTAAAGTTGACTAGTCAGTAGAGATTTTCACAATTGCTTCATTTCGTGACAGGACAACGCGAGCAAACCCCTCCTTTGCAAAATATCTGTGTTGTCTCGTCACGAAAAGAAGTACCTGTCAAATCAACAAAATTTGACGAAATTGGGTGATCCAGGAAGCAAAATCTTCGTTTTTCATTTTAGAAACAACTGTAGAAAAAAATTTTTTTCAAAGACTTACTTGGAGAGCAGAGTTCTTCACTTTTGTACATTGTGCAAAATCAAAATGATCCAATTGTACGATGTTGTCCAATCACGCTACATTTGTATCTCACTTGACTCAAACTTTGTGTTTTTAAATGTTTGGTGGAGTGAATCTTACTGGAAATTTAATGTACTTTCCAAGTTTGTATAAATATTGGTACCTTTTCCCACAGATTTTAAGGTTATCAGCAAAACACTGAAAACATATGCGTACAAACGTTGTCCCGTCACGAAAGAATCGGTAATAGAAAGAATTTCCTATTATTCAACCTTCAATCTGGTCACAATATATTTCTCATTCGATTAAAAATAAGTTCAGTTACGTCGTTTGCTTAAAATCATACATCTAGTTAAATATCGAGAACACACCAAAATTCAAAAGTCGTGGTCTTAAAAAGACCGCTTGTCACCTCTTTTTCAAAAAGGGGTTGTACTACCTTTAACGAACAGCAATGACACAGCAAAAGAAAAAGTGACCCCAAACGTATTGATACACCACTAGCTTAAGTTGACCGCCCCTTCGAAAAGTGGAGTCCGGGCACCGAGATCCAATTATGCAAAGCTGTAAAACCAGTTGTGCCTGCCTGCCTTCGAGGGATCACATGAAATGATATGGGTTGATTGGGGGGTTGAGGCCAAACAAGCGCCGCATGTAGAGAGCAGCAGCAATATTGCCCCGAACCGAATGTCACGTGGGAAATTTGACAACTGACTGTGAAAGCGTTTTGAGCTCAAACGAGGAACAAAATTGTGTTTGTAAGCTGTTGCAAAATTTGAACCTTTATTGCGAAAACAGCAAATAATTTAAACCAAAAATTACGCAACATTAGTTTTTTTTATTTTGAAAACAAACTAAAATATTTATTTGTTTTTTTAACAACAACAAAAATTAAGCTAAAACTGGCTAAATTAGCATTTTAATGAAAGTTCAATTTTCTGGAAGAACTGAAAATCCAGAAGCAAACTTCCCAGAGCAGCCTTAAATGATCAACTCTGATCGACACACAAAAGCTAAAATATGGCCAACAACTCAAAAAGCACAACAAAAAAAACAATCCGTAATAAACCCGACTAACTGGAAAATCTGCTGTAACTGCTTGTCTGCCAGCCGTCAATCATTAACACGCGCGGCGGCGGGAAAAAAAACTTTCCCCGAGCGCGTTCTGCCAATATAACTCGTCAAAGTTCCTTGCTGTGCACAGCCTGACAAGCTCCTGATGCCTCGGGTTGTGGGTGGCAGCGGGGTGGAGGACTTTACTTCCATCCATCCATCCATCGAAGCCAAACTCACGCTCCATTTCACGCGATAAATCATGGAATTTATTTTGCAGGCTGTCACACGTTGTCGAGGGTGCACCGTACAGGTACGCTGGTTTGAAACCCATATCTGAAGGCCTTTAAAAAAATTTAATTCAAATTTATCATTGTCGAGCTTAACTTTGAACCCTAAACTACGCAAAATTGATTTAAAAGAGTTTAAATCCAAAAGGGCGAAGATGAAATATTGAAAATATGCATTTTGTAATTTTATAGGAAATCAACTCTTCAAAGTGGACTAAAACGGGTTCGCAGAACTCGAATAAATTGAAGAAAAAAATTGATTTAAGATGCTTTTACTGATTTTATGACCTCAAAATGTAAGAAAAACACATTCAATTTTTAATAAAATTCGTTCATTTCAATCAAAAAGTTGTTCAAAATGGGCATAAAGTGAAAAATATATCAAAATCTGTCAATATCAATATCACAGAGAATCTTTATTCTGGCTGATACTTGAAATATCTGGCTCTCCTAGATTTATCTGGAAACCTGGCAATCCTGGTTAAATGTGAGAATTTAAAAAATACGAAAACATTGTTTTGTACATGACTCGATTATTCTGCTAGCTATATTATCAAGTCTGGACTGTAATGTTACATTTACAATTTTTTATTTTTTTTTTTAAATCTGTGTACTTTTTAAAAATTTCTAAAATAAGATAAGGTGAATTAAAATGCTTTAAAGTTGTTTTAAATTCATGATAATACATCTTCATAATTTTTAAAAGTTTTATCCAAATTCTCCAAAAATCTTTAAAGTCTTGAAAACCTTAAAAAAAATATTAATAAAAATTAAATATGATTAGGTTTTTTTTTTCAATTTCTCTATTTTCTTACACTCTTTAAAATTTCACAGAAAACTCATCAAATTGAATCAAAATTCTATAAAAAATAGTTTTTTTTTAAGATTCTTCCATTAAATTTTTTAACATTTTTAAAATAATACTTATTTTTCTAATTGTTTAAAAGGTTTGAAAGTTGAATAAAATTTGCCTAAAAATTGTTTTAAAGTTGTTCAAAAATTGTTTTTAATTAATTACTTTCATAAAGAAATGTTAAATGGATTAAAATTGATAAGACATTACCAAGAATTGTTAAAAATGTTGAAAAATTGTTTGAAAATTGCAAAAAAATGTTAAAAAATTGTTTAAATATTGTTTAAACATTGTTTAAAAATTGTAAAACAATTGTTTGAAAATTGTTAAAAAATGTTAAATTTTATTTTAAAATTATTGAAAATTTTTAAAAAAAAAACTTTAAAAATTATACAAAAATTGTTCAAACATTCGTTTAAAAATTGTTTAAAAATTGATTAAAAATTATTTAATTTTTTTTTAAATTATTTGAAAATTGTTTAAAAATTGTTTAAAAATTGTTTGAAAATTGTTTGAAAATTATTCAAAAATTGTTTAAATTTTTTAGAAAATGTTCAAAAATTGTTTAAAAATTGTTTGAAAATTGTTTAAAAATTGTTTGAAAATTGTTAAAAAATTGTTTAAAAATTGTTGAAAAATTGATTGAAGAATGTTTAAAAATTGTTTTAAAAATGGTTTCAAAATTGTTTAAAATTGTTTAAAAATTGTTTAAAAATTGTTTAAAAATTGTTTAAAAATTGTTTAAAAATTGTTTAAAAATTGTTTAAAAATTGTTTAAAAATGGTTTGAAAATTGTTTAAAAATTGTTTAAAAATTGTTTAAAAATTGATTGAAAATTGTTAAAAATTGTTGAAAAAATATTCAAAAATTGTTGAAAGTATTAAAAAATTGTTTAAAATTTGTTTGAAAATTGTTTGAAAATTGTTTGAAAATTGTTTAAAAATTGCCTAAAGACTGTTAAAAAAATGGTTAAAAATTGTTTAAAAATTGTAAATAATTTTAAAAAATATTCAAAAATTGTTTAAAGTATTAAAAAATTGTTTAAAATTTGTTTGAAAATAGTTTACAAACTGTTTAAAAATTGTTTAAAAATTGTTAAAAAATTGTTTAAAAATTGTTTAAAAATTGTTTAAAAATTGTTAAAAATTGTTGAAAAAATATTCAAAAATTGTTTAAAGTATTAAAAAATTGTTTAAAATTTGTTTGAAAATTGTTTGAAAATTGTTTGAAAATTGTTTGAAAATTGTTTGAAAATTGTTTGAAAATTGTTTAAAAATAGTTAAAAAATTATTTCAAAATTATTTACGATTGTTAAAAAATGTTTAAAAATTGTTTCAAAATTGATAAAAAAATTGTTTGAAGATTGATAAGAATATTGTTTCAAAATTATTTTAAAAATTCTTTATAACTAAATAAAAAAATGTTTAAAAACTGTTTGAAAATTGTTTGAAAATTGTTTGAAAATTGTTTAAAAGTTGTTTCAAATTGTTTAAAAGTTGTTTAAAAAGTTTTTTTTAAAAATTGTTCAAAAATTTGTTTAAATTCTTTTTAAATGTTCAAAATTTGTTTATTCTTTTAAATTGCTTTAAAATTGTATGAAAAAGAATGCTTAAAAATGTTTTGAACATTTAATTTAAAAACAAATGTTTTCAATGTTTTTGAAACTTTTTAAAAAATATTTTAAAAATGTTCAAAATGATTTTAAAATTGTTAGTAATATTTTTATAAGAAATAAGAATAAGAATTGTAAAAATTATAGAAAGTAAACATTTATTTAAAAAATGTTGAAAAAATTTAAAATATAATCCTTAATTTAAAAAAAAATATTTGTAAAAAAATAGTGAAAATTGATTTTTAATTGTTATTTCGATAGCGGTGTGCTCTCTTATACTAACTGACATTTTGGTAGTTGCGAGAAAATCGATTTTTAAACTTTGAATTACTGTTTCTGGAAAACTATTCGACAAACAATTGTTCTAACAATTTTAAAGTATGCACCTGACATTACTTAAAGACATTGTGAAATATAAAAACTTTTGAAATGCTAGAAAAATTTTGGCAGAGAAAATACGAAAAAAAATCATGCTTGCAATTGGCACAAGTGTGTTTTGGGAGGTAATTTGTATGAGTTAGCACAAACGTGCACAGGGCTTTGGTACAAAAGCGTGCAAAGTAAATTTATTGTTACAATAGTTCAAATTAGTTGTTTCAATGTTATTTTTTCACGAGTTGGTTAATTTAAGCGTAAGAAAAACATTTTATATCAAAACTTTTTTCAAACACTTATTTTAGTTTGAATTTGGTAGGAAAATTAACCTTTTGGAAAAATCAGCATTTAAATCAAAATTTTTGTATGAAAAAATTAGTGAAATTATATTTTTTATGAATATAATTGTAAAACCATCCATAATACATCAACTATGACGAATACTGAATGATGTATTCCTTAAAACATAAGAAAATGATGTTGTAAAAACTTTTAGCTAGTTTATTTTATTTCAATTATATCATACGACCTTTCAAAAACGAATGCTATCCAAGGCACAAACCGTTATTTAGATTTATGGTGAATTGCAGTTGGAACAAGTGTGTCTCATGCAATGGAATCGATGAATGTATTGAATAGAACAAATGTGCCTCAAACAAATTAAATACGTAATATTTTTAAGCATGGACGACCCATACAGTTGTGCCAAGTGTGCAAATCAACTATGAAAGATATTGTTACGTAGTTTTTTGCATGGACGACCCCTGCAGTTGAGCTAAGAGTGCACAACGACTTGAAGAATATTAAATTGGACTTTTGGGTTGGGCTAAGTGGGTAATGGGTTGGGGAAAAATGTTGTTACGTCGTTTTTTTGCATGGACGACCCCTGCAGTTGTGCTAGGAGTGCACAACGACTTGAAGAATGTTAAAATTTGCCTTTTAGGTTGAGGAAAAATGTTGTTACGTCGTTTTTTTTGCCTGGACGACCCCTGCAGTTGAGCTAAGAGTGCACAACGACTTTAAGAATATTCAATTTGCCTTTTAGGTTGGGCTAAGTAGGTAATGGGTTGGGAAAAAATGTTGTTACGTCGTTTTTTTTTGCATGGACGACCCCTGCAGTTGAGCTAGGAGTGCACAATGACTTGAAGAATGTTAAAATTTACCTTATAGGTTGGGCTAAGTGGGTAATGGGTTGGGGAAAAATGCTGTTACGTCGTTTTTTTTTGCCTGGACGACCCCTACAGTTGAGCTAAGAGTGCACAACGACTTGAAGAATATTAAATTTGACTTTTGGGTTGGGTTCAGTGGGTAATGGGTTGGGGAAAAATGTTGTTACGTCGTTTTTTTTGCCTGGATGACCCCTACAGTTGAGCTAAGAGTGCACAACGACTTGAAGAATATTAAATTGGACTTTTGGGTTGGGCTAAGTGGGTAATGGGTTGGGGAAAAATGTTGTTACGTCGTTTTTTTGCATGGACGACCCCTGCAGTTGTGCTAGGAGTGCACAACGACTTGAAGAATGTTAAAATTTGCCTTTTAGGTTGAGGAAAAATGTTGTTACGTCGTTTTTTTTTGCCTGGACGACCCCTGCAGTTGAGCTAAGAGTGAACAACGACTTTAAGAATATTCAATTTGCCTTTTAGGTTGGGCTAAGTAGGTAATGGGTTGGGAAAAAATGTTGTTACGTCGTTTTTTTTTGCATGGACGACCCCTGCAGTTGAGCTAGGAGTGCACAATGACTTGAAGAATGTTAAAATTTACCTTATAGGTTGGGCTAAGTGGGTAATGGGTTGGGGAAAAATGCTGTTACGTCGTTTTTTTTTGCCTGGACGACCCCTACAGTTGAGCTAAGAGTGCACAACGACTTGAAGAATATTAAATTTGACTTTTGGGTTGGGTTCAGTGGGTAATGGGTTGGGGAAAAATGTTGTTACGTCGTTTTTTTTGCATGGACGACCCCTGCAGTTGAGCTAGGAGTGCACAACGACTTGAAGAATGTTAAAATTTGGCTTTTAGGTTGGGCTAAGTGGGTAATGGGTTGGGGAAAATTGTTGTTACGTTGTTTTTTTTTGCCTGAACGACCCCTACAGTTGAGCTAAGGGTGCACAACGACTTGAAGAATGTTAAAATTTGACTTTTAGGTTGGGCTAAGTGGGTAATGGGTTGGGGAAAATTGTTGTTACGTTGTTTTTTTTTGCATGGACGACCCCTTCTGTTGAGCTAAGAGTGCACAACGTCTTGAAGAATACTAAATTTGATTTTGGGTTGGGCTAAGTGGGTCGTGAGTTTTTTTTTAATCTTTTTAAGTACTTTGTATGGGATTTTGTATGAGCTTTATTGTGCAGGAAACATGTAAGCAAAGTTTCAGCTACGTAACAACATTTTACAAGTGGGTTTCAACCCAAAAGACCAAATTGAAAACATTCTTTAAGTCGTTGTCCACTCTCAGCTTAACTGCAGGGTTCGTTTATGCAAAAAAATACTACGTACCGTTAGTGGGGGTGACACTGGGTCTGGGGGGTGAGATTGAGTCAAAGTATTTTTTTTACGGATTTTACCATTTCTCAGGTGCGTCTCTATGACTCTAAATTCTGTTAAAATGGTATAATATTGTATAGTAGCCCAAATCAAAAGTCCAATTTGAAACACTATTCATGTCGTTGTGCACGCTTAGCTCAACTGTAGGGGTCGTCCATGCAAAAAAAACGACGTAACAACATTTTTCCCCAACTCATTGCCGCTTAGCCCAACCCAGAAGTCCAATTTAATATTCTTCAAGTCGTTGTGCACTCCTGGCACAACTGCAGGGGTCGTCCATGAAAAAAACAACGTAACAACATTTTTCCCCAACCCCATACCCACTTAGCCCAACCTAAAAGTCCAGTTAGAAACATTCTTCAAGTCGTTGTGCACTCTTAGCATAACTGTAGGGGTCGTCCATGAAAAAAACGACGTAACAAAATTTTTCCCCAACCCAATGCCCACTTAGCCCAACCCAAAAGTCCAGTTTGAAACATTCTTCAAGCCGTTGTGCACTCCTAGCTCACGTACAGGGGTCGTCCATGCAAAAAAAACGACGTAACAACATTTTTCCCCAACCCCATACCCACTTAGCACAACCTAAAAGTCAAATTTAAACATTCTTCAAGTCGTTGTGCACTCTTAGCACAACTGTAGGGGTCGTCCATGAAAAAAACGACGTAACAACATTTTTCCCCAACCCATTACCCACTTAGCCCAACCTAAAAGTCCAGTTTGAAACATTCTTCAAGTCGTTGTGCACTCTTAGTACAACTGCAGGGGTCGTCCATGCAAAGAAAACTACGTAACAACATTTTAAACTAACCTACAGAACCTAAATACACTAATCCTAATCAATGGGTCGTCCAAACAAAAAAAAACTACTCCACTAAACCATTTTAACACACTACACCTAACTGATAATTCCTTCTCGCTTCCAAATGTGCACACTTGTGCTATTTGCCTTCCAAAATAGTGCTCCATAATATTGCTCAAACTAGCAAGGACACCTGGCAATTTACCATAATATTATAGTGTAATCGTATTTTTATGGATTTGCGTGTTTTCAAAAGGTAAAGCCATGATGGAAAATAAGAGAGCACATCCATGATGCGTTCGAAAATGTCAGTTAGTACAAATGGTTGCAAGGCGATATCTCCGCGTAGGAAACGAATTTTTCAGATCTGTTAGAAGCGTTTTGTAGGGAATTTAATTAGCTAAAAGATGGCATCATTAACCCATTTTGGCCCAATTTTCAGTTAGAACATTAGAGCACACCGCTATCGATTTGTTAATTTTTTTCCGAGTTTGTTAAGCTGTGAATTTTTTAAACTTGTTTGAAATTTGTGAAAATTTATTCAAAAGTGAATATATATTTAGATTTCATTCCATACTTCATTTTACCATTTTGTACATTAACCACAAAAGAGAATCAGCCAAGATATCCTGTTCCAACGGAGCAAATTTTCCTGCACAACGGTTTGTTCCCTGCAGCGGTGGCCGCATTTGTATGATCGCTGGCCGTCAGTTGATTGAGCTGAGTGAAGGCATCACGGTGGGTAAGAAGGAAATTATTTTGCAACTTGCATGCACCTCGGAAATTCCTCCTGGAGGTTGTTGAGGAGACTATTCTGAGTCAGAAAAATCGATTGCCAAAATATTCTGTCGGTGAAAACTGATTTTATCTCGATTTGAAGTTAAAACCTTATATTTCACCTAAAACCTCAAAAATACGTCTAAAATCTCGGTCTAACTCTGGACAAAGATGTAAATTTTCATCAAAATATCAATTCTTAGTTCCAAAAATATATTCCTGACACCTTAAATCGGTCCATTACTTGAGTCCCAACGTCATGAGAAGGTGTAAAATAGTGTTTTTTCTTTAAAACTATTTTCAAATTGCTCTGGTAAATAAACTGTCATGTCTGAATTCCAAAACTAATGTTGTAGCATTGTTGCAAACAAAATGAAGAACAATTTTGCAGAAAAAAGAATGAAATTTTATCCATTTTCAGTAAAGTTATGTCCATTTTAGTGGGAAAATTGTTGCCAATTTTCAAAATTCTTCGATATTTAACTCATTCCTGTTATTAACAGCTACTACGATCATACTCAATAGGTTGTAACAAAAATTACTTTTTGGCGGGCATTCAGAGGCTGGTTCCAGTGGGCATACTGAGCTCAAATCTCAAATATGAGCTTGATTGAACTTAACAGGGGCTGTCGCTTTGCATTTTAATTTTAAATGAGATTTAACCAGTAAAAAACACGGTTTTTTAAAAATGTAGATTTTTAGGCACTTTGTACACTAAAGCGTTTATCTCCAACCTCATTGGCATGTAGGACAGATCCTTGCGCATGTTTTGGTATATATAACATTGAAGTTTTGAGCAAAATGAAATGGCGCGTCGCCTATCTTTTCTGCTGAGCCGTTTTTTGAAAAAAAAAAAAATTAAGACATTGAAGGCCTGAGCTCCAGAGTGCTTCAATTCAATTTTATATAAAACAAAACATGCGCAAAAATCTGGCCTACATGCCAATGATGTTGAAGATAAACGCTTTAGTGGCCAAAGTGTCTTAAAATCTACATTTTTGAAAAAACCATGTTTTTTACTGGTTAAATCCCATTTAAAATTAAAATGCAAAGTGACAGCTCCTATTAAGTTCAATTAAGCTCATATTTGAGATTTGAGCTCAGTATGCCCACCGGAACCAGCCCCTGAATGCCCGCTTAAAAGTAATTTTTGTTACATCCTACTGAGTATAATCGTAGTAGCTGTTAATAACAGGAATGAGTTAAATATCGAAGAATTTTGAAAATTGGCAACAATTTTCCCACTAAAATGGACATAACTTTACCGAAAATGGATAAAATTTCATTCTTTTTTCTGCAAAATTGTTCTTCATTTTGTTTGCAACAATGCTACAACATTAGTTTTGGAATTCAGACATGACAGTTTATTTACCAGAGCAATTTGAAAATAGTTTTAAAGAAAAAACACTATTTTACACCTTCTCATGACGTTGGGACTCAAGTAATGGACCGATTTAAGGTGTCAGGAATATATTTTTGGAACTGAGAATTGATATTTTGATGAAAATTTACATCTTTGTCCAGAGTTAGACCGAGATTTTAGACGTATTTTTGAGGTTTTAGGTGAAATATAAGGTTTTAACTTCAAATCGAGATAAAATCAGTTTTCACCGACAGAATATTTTGGCAATCGATTTTTCTGACTCAAAATAGTCTCCTCAACAACCTCCAGGAGGAATTTCCGAGGTGCATGCAAGTTGCATAATAATCCCCTTCTTACCCACCGTGGCATGTGTCATATGGCATGCACGCATAAATTCACTACTAAAGCTATAATTTCAGCCAGGATTCGACAGTGGGCAGCATCACACTGCTCGCAGACTGCATCGTCAGATGTCACTCTTAATCAAACTATTTCTGAACAGTTTCGGGGAAATTTTATGCACTCTTGACAGTGAAAAGTGCCACGCGTCTCCATTTAATTTAATTTATGGGTTTTAAATTAAATTCATCCGATTAGTTACGTATCCAGAATGAAATCAACTAGTAACGTGTAATAATTATGCGAATTCCTAAAACCACGCACTATCCTGTAATTAGCATTTATTGTTCACGTGTAGATCTCACCCAAACAGCGAAACTAATCCGAGGGATCATTTCGCGAAGTTGGTGTTCCTAAAACCCTGCAAACAATGGAATAATTTGTAATGTTTCCCAGCATAATGAAAAACACTGACGCTGCTGATTAAATATGTACCCGCCCGATTCGGACTTTGTGACTTTGGGCGCACCGGGGTCAAAGCACCATCAATTACTAACTCGTTACGGAAGTGGGGAGGGCTTGTGTTTGTTTCGAAATGAAAAGTGACCACAACCGCAGCACCGGATCTGATGTTTGTACACTGCGAAAATTGCTGTTTGAATAATTAACCGTGCCGCAGGTGGACACAAACATGTTATTAGATGCTTTGTTTTGAGCTGGGGTTTTGGGTGAAACCAAATATCCGACAATGGCTGCTTAATTAGAGTTTGATAGATTAACGTACGTTGTTGGTTTTAATTCAATTAGAAACATGAACATTTATATTTTTTTAATCAGGATATCAATCAATAAATTTTCCCGATATATTTTACAGTAACATGTTTTGCATCTAAACTTAAAAAGTAGAATTCAAAATATGAAAAATAACATTTTGATAGAATATTTGATCGACTCAAGTAGTCTATTTTTTCTAATTATAATTATTAAATAATAATTTACAAGAGAAAAACGAATATCCCGGCTTTCGTCACGGAAAAAAGTTTGTTCTCAAATTCGTGAATTGTGTTCATGAGTTTGAGATGCATGCAGCATACTCACGAATATATTCCTTCTTGGTGCTCAAATTCATGAACACAATTCACGATTACGAGAATTGTTTTTTTTCTGTCCGGTCTAAAATTAACATATGGTTTGGTTTTATAAAAATTGTTTCAAATTGTTTCAAAATTGTTTCAAAATTGTTTCAAAATTGTTTAAAAATTGTTTAAAAATTGTTTAAAAAATGTTTTAAAATTGTTTAAAAAATGTTTAAAAAATGTCTAAAAATTGTTTGAAATTTGTTCAAAAATTGTTTAAAAATTGGTTAATAATTGTTTAAAAATTGTTAAAAAATTGTTTAAAAATTGTTTGTAAATTGTTTAAAAATTGTTTAAAAATTGTTTAAAAATTGTTTAAAAATTGATAAAATTGGTTAAAAATTGTTTAAAAATTGTAAAAAGTTGTTAAAAAATTGTTGAAAAATATTCAAAAACTGTTTAAAGTATAAAAAAAATTGTTTAACATTTGTTTGAAAATTGTTTAAAAAATGTTTGAAAGTTGTTTAAAAATCGCCTAAAAACTGTTTAATAAATGGTTAAAAATTGTTCAAAAATTGTTAATTCACGATTACGAGAATTGTTTTTTTTTCTGTCCGGTCTAAAATTAACATTTGGTTTGGTTTTATATGCTGTATGATAAATTGAACATATTTCATAAACAGCGAATTTATTTTCTATGACATTTTAAAAATCGTTTTGTTAGACCTTTCAATTTGTTTAATTTAATTGAGTTAACAATTAACAAAATTAACAATCGTTGCCTCGAAATCGTGAAGAGATAGAGTGGTGTTAAAGGGACTTTTGGAAAAAAAAATGTTATAATGTTATATTTTTTTGTCAAGCCTGCAGTAACCCAGATAAGTCTGGTTTACACGTGAAACTTTTTTCTTATATTATATATAAAATAACTACAAAGGTTAAAAGCAAGAAAAACATTTTCATATTATATCGATGTTGAAAACATTTACACAGGTAGCTTAAGTATAAAGTAAAAAATGTAATTTTTGTTATTTTTTCCCAAGTCCATTAAATTGGATTTTGGATCGAACAAATAAAAAAAAATATGGAGGACAATAAAAACGAATAAAATAATTTCCTGTTTGAAAGATATAGAAAAATATGACCGAGATTATTTGTTATACATGTTGCTTTAGTTATAAGCAAATTCAGCTCAAAACAAGATTTTTTCAGGGGTTTTCTTACTCGACCCTCCCAATTTTAAGGATATTTTGTAGACTCGAGAATTACATTTGCGAAGAGCTTGAGTTATTTCAATATTTTTTGTCTACTCGAAATTTTTTTATTGATGTAAGTGGTCAAAGACAAACTTGTTATTTTGCAATAGTCAATTAAAATATTGATAACAGGCTTGATGTATTTATTTGTCTTAAGATGTTTTGAAATATTTCGGACCAATTTTGAAGGGGGAGGGGGGGGGGGCACAAATTCGAATCAGAAAAAAATCATCGGAGTCATCAATTCATCACAAAATGCAAAGGGTACGATGATAACAGTTATTATTCTACCTAAAAAAGTTTCAATTTCTGAGAATTTTGCGTTTTGATTGTTAAGTCTTATGCGCATTTAAAATCGCTATGTTTATTTTATAATTTAAAGCTTTTGTTTTCTATTTAAAGTAATGTTTTCAAAAACTTGGGGAATTGTGTGTAGTAATAGTAGTTTATGCAACAAGTTGCAAAAAGAGGATTTTTTCAGCACGAGTCGTACATTTATCCAACGAGGTACACCGAGTTGGATAAATACGAAGAGTGCTGAAAAAATCAAGTTTTGCAACGAGTTCCATACAACATTTTTTGCAATTCCGAAAAACACCCATTGAGTGAAATTTTAAGTCAAGTTTTCACGTATTTTGTCAATAAATCGTTTAAATCAAAAAAATGTTGAAAAGTGTTACTTTTCGAAACAAGTGCTGAAAAGTTCAACTTTTCAGCACCCATTTCAGTGCTGAAAAGTAGAACTTTTCAGCATTTATTTCGAAAAGTGTTGCTATTCGATTCTGTTATTTTTGGTACAGAAAAGTAGGCTATTTCGTCGTTCAAGAATGACAGGAAAAGTAAGTAGTTTCACGACGTAATTGCAAAAAGTACTATTCAGTACTATTTTTTTGGCGTTGAAAGTATGACAGGGAAAGTGAGTAGTTTCACAACGGAACTGCAAAAAGCATATTTTAAATGCTAGGAAGTCCTCTGGTAACGGCTAGCAAATTAACAAATGCAAGCAATGAAGTCAACTAAAATGAGCCAACTTTATTCATACCGTTTTGATAGAGTGAACCTCAATTTTCCCTGTATAACATTGAGGAAGATGAGTATCAAATCCCAAAAAAAAGAGCAAATCCATCCACTATTCCAAGCCGATATCACGGTTCGAAAATTGCATATTTTTCCTAGAAAAAAGTCTAACCTCAAAAAAGGACGCTAATCCACACTTTCAACACCGGATTCCAACCCACTCCGGATGTAGATTAGGATGCACTCACACACACCCCTACCCACAAGAGCCGACCGAGTTTATCAGAGTGCGGAATATCCCGGTCGAAAATTGGTGGATCATCCTTCTTTCGTCTCTTTTCCCACTGAAAAAAAAAATCCTCCCAAATCAAAGCTCACACTTTTCCACCACCAAATTCCACGTGTTGCTGAGAGGACGATTTGGTTAGAAAAAAATAACGAGTAGGATCGAAAAGGATTTGCCTCTCGACGAAGTGCCCTCTTTCAACGGACGGGCCCCCAATCGGGCACGGATAAATGGAAATCTTCCGTGACGGCAAAGCGGATCAGGGGCGGATCACTTGAGGGGATGAAATTTTTGAAAAGTTTAAATTTAAAAAAATCATTAAACATAAAATCTCGAATTTACAAGAATGTTATAATTTTTGGAAAAGTTTCATTTTTTTTTAAATAAACATTCTCCAGGGAGCCACTTTATGTCAAACCCCAAACCGCCTTTTGTGGCTTTGAGGGCTATCACATTTCCCGTTTTTAAAGCGAGAGCCTCCCGAGTGTTCTATTTTTGGAGTCGGGAAAAACCACCACCACCGATATGGCATTTATGGGGGGGTGGTATGCGTATGTTTTTCCTGGAACGAATTTCTACCAAATGGAGAGAAACGATACTGAAGCCAGCCAATAACGCACTGGCAGTATCGAAACGGCCTGCACGAAGTTGGAATTTTTAATGACTGAATAAAAAAAATAAAATAAAATATGCCAAGCTTGTTCTTAACCGTGTCGAAAATGTTTTCAATCCTCATCCTGGAAAGAATGTCTAGAAACACATTTAATTAAAAGCTCGTTGAGTTTTTCGTAAACAATCAATGACCTTTTCATCGAAAAAGTTTCGCTGTAAAAATAAAACATTTAATAAAACATCAAGTCCTCACCCAAAACACCAAACCCCCTTACTGTTCAACCTTTTGTGTAAGGTGCTTCGGAATACTTTTCGCGTAACGAGTCTGATTCAATATTCATTCGAAGCACTTGAAGGAGAGCAGCACTTTTACGCAACAATATATATTTCCCCCGAGGGCCATTCAACCCCTGCTGCCTCCCACTCCACCACCCCTCTGGAGGAGGAATCCATCCGGTTCTGTAAGAGAGCACACGAGGCACAAGGTCCTACGCATTTTTGGCGGATTTTTCAAACGCAAAGGAAGACGATTTCACGCGAAAAATGAGCGACGAGAGGCGTCGAATAAATAACCGCCTTGATGATCGTCTTTTAAGGGAGATTTTTTTTGAGGTAAGACTGTTGACGTGCTGATACTGGTTTGAAAAGGTATTTTTTTGGAATATGAACACATAAAACAACAACTATTGATTTTTGTTTAAAAAAAAATGGTCCAATAAACAAGCTTTCAAATTTTGGTTTTTGGGTGCATTTGAAACCGCCTTAAGTCAGGGGTAGTCAAAAACACCGGAATGCGAAAAAAAAAAAATTGTTCCAAATTTAAAACGGATGAGTGACAAAAGGTTGAAAGACATAAGGACATAAGGACATATGGTCAAATGGACAAAAGGTCAAAAGTGGACAAAAGGTCGAATGTGATAAAATGGAATACATAATTGTAATTATAAACTACTAAACAATTCTTGAAAAAAATATTTTCTTACAAACATGTCTGATTTTTTTACTTGGTTTATCTAACGTTATTTAAACAAAGCTTTCTGTACCACGGCGTGTTTTCTAGAACAAACTTTTCAGGAAAAAATAGTCATCGCTTTTTTCAAATGTGTCTTATAGGAAATTTTCTCAGCTTTTCAATGCTTTTTAGAGCGAAATGTTTCATCGGGAAATTTCTGAGATATCTCTATTTTAAGTTTTTTGGTTTTAAATTTCTGTATTATTTATTGGAAACTTTATACTAACACTTCAGCAAACTTATCAAATGATATGTTTCATGTGTCATTTACTCATCAAAATGTGCAAAATATGACAAGAAACAACTTTTTAGAAGGTTGCAAACCGCTAAACATTTTTAAAATTATGTTTTGTCTGAGTTTTTGAATATATGGGATTTATTCAGAAATTAAAATTATGAAACAATGTAAAAATATTTTTTTTGCAGAATTATAAGATATTTTTTGTGTACAAATATCACGTGTCTGCTCTGATTTAGCTTGTTCAACCGTAAATTTGGCAGGTTTGTGATTGTTAATGGTATTATTAAATTTTAATGAATAAATTTGATATTTTCTTAAGCAAACATTAACTAGAAACATAAATACAAATATGATTTAAAATCGAAAATGTATTACATATTACTGTTGCAAGCTTCAAAGGTCATATTTTCATGAGTATAAAATAAATATACAATTTTATAAAATGTTTACAGTTGAAAATGCACTTAAAAGTAGCAATGAAACTCGAGTCCACCAATTCAGAATGCTGAAATCACCGGCACAAACTTTTTTTTTTTGAGCAATATTATTTATTATTTTAACAAAAAAAATCAAACAGAATCTTTCTTTCCAAACTATTTGAACAAAAATCAAGAAATAAAACATTTTTTTAAAAAGATGAGAGTCTTATAAACTTCTAAAATATTGCTAATTCCTTGATAATTTAAAACAAAAAAACTAAAACAATCATTTCATACTAATGAAAAGTATTTCTCCTTAAGCTTGCAACAGTAGTTTGCAGTTAAATTTCGAGTAATAAACATAATTTGTATCCATGCAACTGGTTAATGTTTGATTAAGGAAATATGATATTTATTCATAGCCGGGTCCGGTGGTTTAGTGGTTAGCGTGGTAGCCTCCAAACCCCAGTATGGCCTGGGTTCAATCCCAGACGGACCCGGTGGCATTTGTCGAGACGAGATTTGCCTGACCACGCCTTCTATCGGATGGGGAAGTAAAACGTCGGTCCATTAGCGTAAAAGAGGTTTTGAGTGACTCACCACACATAACCTTCGGACGCCTAGAAATGAGCAGAAACTTGCAACATAGCCCACAAAAGACCCGGGGGTCGTTAAAGTGGATTGCTTTGCTTTGCTTTGATATTTATTCATAAAAATCTAGTTACCTATCTCAAACCTGTAAAAAATTCGGTTGTATCAGCTGATTCCAAGCTGAATTTGAACAGACCGGTGTTATTTGTACACAACAATTATCTAATAATCTATTTGTTCTTGTAAAAATACTATTTTAATGCGGTTTTATGATTTAAATTTCTGAATAAATCCCACATATTCAAAAAATCGGCTAAAACATTATTTTCAAAATGTTTAGCAGTTTACAACCTTCTACAAAGTTGTTTCTTGTCTTATTTTGCACATTTTGATGAGTAAATGACACATGAAACACATATTTCGACAAGTTTCCTGGACTGTTAGTATAAAGTTTCCAATAAATAATAAAGTAATTTAAAACCAAAAAACTTAAAATAGAGATATCTCAGAAATTTCCCGATGAAACATTTCGCTCTATGAAGCATTGGAAAGCTGAGAAAATTTCCTATAAGAAGCGATGACTATTTTTTCTCTTTAAGGTTGCTCAGAAAACACGCCGTGGTACAGAAAGGTTCCTTAAACCAAAAAAAAAATCGTATTAATTTCCAACATCATAATATGCTGAATATTTCACCACCATCATCAGCGCTACTTGATTGCTTCTGGGAGTCCCCCAGCCAAATATATATCCCCGTACGAACACGTTGTTTACACAAAATTTTGCCAACAATTTCCGATGACTATTTACCTTTGAGCTGACGACGCTTGAAACTCCCCCAGCCAAGGTTCGCATCCAGTTTCCAGCTTACCTGTAACAAAAAAAGATAATGGAAAACAACACGATGATGAGTATTATTTTCTTTTTTTTTTTTTTGCTTTTTTGGTTGGAAGCTAACAACAGAACGGTTGAGGTTATGTTAAACTTTTCTGAAGCGGGGGCCAAACACTCCTCGGAGGAGCGAACTTTTAATCCACTACACACTGATGCAAACTGTCGGAGCGCGTTGGAACTTTTCTACCGGGCGGAAAAGTCAACCAACCTTTGCCGGATAGCAGCAGGCGCCTGCAAGTTATGCAGCACGGTAAACAATTGATCACAGCTGGCTGCGCACCGCCGCAACGCCGAAAATGAAGGTGTGGGTGGTAGAATAATGGGTTGGAAATTTAAATGCATGGTGCTTGTTAATGGCACCGCACTCGGCGCTGAGCTTCGTGATAATGAATAACATTAAAAGGGACTCACTTTGTGTAACAAAGAGCTTCCTGAAATCATCAAGCAATAAAAGGAGCTTTTTTGGTGCTTTTTGTCAACCTTAATTGAGTTCATGTCAATTTATGGGTTTGCTTCGTATGTAATTATTGTAATAATGGACTTTACAATCAATAGAAAAAAGTTTAAAAAAACCATTCGTTGCATTTTTTATTTATCAATTTTTCGATATTTTTTTCAATATTTATAAAACTTGGTGTTTTTTATATTAAATTTGAAACGTAGAAACATAATTCTATATGCTGCCTCCGCGGAATTTAGGACGATTTTTTTTTACACGCGCAAGAAAAAGTTCGAACGATGATTTAATTTGCCAATTTTATAGATTTGATCGAATCGAGTTCTGCAAAGTTCTAGGATCATCCAATCATCCTCACAAATCACTTGAAAAATGCTCGAGAACCAGCGAGCTGAAATTACCGTTCCAACTTTTTTGTGGCGTTGTGAGTTGGAATGTTAAAATGGAAAAAAATCAAAAATAATTCGAAAATAACTTGGAACGGTACAATTTATATTAATAAAATATTAAACATTTTATACGAACGCAAATTCATTTTTTTCATTTTAAAACAGTTTTTAATAATCTTTATGTCCAGATTTTCGATATTTTCCAAAACAAAATCAAAAATACATATCTCTCAAATCATTAAGCACTACGGCCAAAAGATGTCCTTTTAAGTCACATAAAACATATAAAAGAATAGAATATTAAAAAATATGTATTTAGGAAAATCCGTGGACCTGTTTTTTTTTTCGAAAAACATAGGACATAGGAAATGGCTGTAATTAGTTTCATTCAATTATCAAAAAAGTTAAATAAAAATCATGGAAAAAATTGGAAATCGTAGAAAACTATTTTTTGTTAAAAAAACTGGTGATTTTTTTAAAGTGTAAATCCTAAGCTTTTCACCATAAAAAAATTGAAAATAAAAAAATGGGAACTCAATTTTTAATGATATAAAGTTAAATAATAAATCAGATTTTTCCGTGTACTTATTTTTAAGGAAAAGTCCTAATCATAACCTACGCCTTTGTCAAAAACACAAAATCAATCAGAAAATCCGTTCTCAAGATACGAATTGTAAGACATAAAAAAAGCCTTTCTGTATGTACAGCTGCCGAAATTGATTTTTAGACAAAAATTACTTTTTAAAGTCGCTAATAATTTTTCAGGATCCAGCTTTGGTTTTTTTTTTCGACAAAATTGTAAAGAAATCGATTTCCTATGAAAATCTAACCTTTGAGATAAATTAAATGGAAAAAGCGCCACCTGCTGATAAAATCGTAGAAAAACTTATCTCGCAATAAATATTTAAATATTTGTATTTAAATTATTAAATTTAAATATTTATATTTCAATATTTATGTTTTAATATTTATATTTTAATATTCATGTTTTATTATTTATATTTTAATAATTATATTTAAATATTTTTTTTGTGTACAAACAAACAAACTTCACCCACGTTTAACACAGTTTTATTTCCAACTCAATGGCTAATAATTTAATTAAATGCAAAAGGTGGTGGATTTTTAAATTAGCTTCTTTATTCACACAAAAATAATTTCCCCAAATCCAGATTCCTATTAATTTAAGAAGTTTTTATGATGTGTTTTAGGGGACAAACAGCCTTATAGAATTACGTACAAAAAATTTGCTCCGAGTCATAAATATTTTATTTTTTTAATTATACGATTTCTTTTTCTTTTATGCACTGTAATTCAGCAACCAATTTTCTGAAATTTTCGAACTAAATATATTTACAGGAATGAACAAAACGGTGCACTTTGTCAAATCATGTATGAACTTCTTTTTGATTGCAATTTTGTTTTTTTACATTAAAAAACGGAAGTAAAAAATGTCTGGCTACAATATCTATATTTTTCCACAAAATAGATTTTTTTTCAAAAAATTTAAAGTGGCGGTTGTTTGTCCCCTTAAAAAAAATATAAATCAAAAGAAGCAGATTTTGAAAATAGATTTTTTCAGATTAGTCCTTATCCTACCTACAACATAGCTGAAGACACCAAATCTATCAAAAAAATAATTCAATAGTTACAGATTTTCAAATGGCTTCTCTGGTCATAAGGACAAAATTTGAGCCAAATAAAAAAAAATACAAAAAATGGTCGAAATCAGACAATTTCGTAGAGAATATGGAATACAAAACACACCATGAAGTCAGTTTTTTATCAACACTCCTGAATAGTGCGTCCATCCCGGGAATTCCCGGGACAAAAATCCCGGGATTTTTCCAAAACCGGGAATTCCCGAATCCCGGGATTTTCCATAATTTATCCCGGGAATTCATATTTTATTTCATATTTCATATTTTGGTCTGGAAATTCAGATTTGGTTGTGGAAATAGTAGAACAGTTGAATACTAAGTAATCGATAAGAAGGATTAAAAAAGAAGAACAGTTGAATACTTAGTTATCGATAAAATGCATTAATATTTGTATTCGGCAAATATCAGCATTTATTTGGCTTATTAGGTAAAATTATTATAATGTTAGTTAACAGGTCCGCAAAATGCCTAGAGTTTTAGAGTTTAGAGTTTAGAGTTTTAGTCTCTTTTATTTTTTTATTAGAATCGATATATTTACGTATATTTACGATTTTAAATTTAAAAAAAATCTCATGCTAAATTATTTTTAATCAAACACCGGCAAACAAATAAAACACCGGCATCTGGGGCAAATAAGGACAAATGCTATTTAAGCAAAAAAAAGTGCATAATATTTTGGATGCCATCGGTTAAAACAGGAACAGAACAAAACAATTAGTACACCGACTTCCAAATGTAATGCTCTAAAATCTTCTTGCCAATTCAGACTTGGCGGTAGTTACTTGAAGTTAATTTTTAAAATATGTTTTATGTAAAACAATGAATTTAAAACTAATCTAAAATTTTATATTGACTGGTGTCATTTTATTTGTTGTCGTTTTTTGTTTTTTAGACATATTAAAGAAATTTTTTAAGCTTTTTAACTCTTGTTTTATTAAAAAAAATATGAAAGAAATATTTTCATAAAGACTTATGTAATTTGAATCGCAAATAAAAAAAATATTCATATTGGAATTAAAAATTGTAGTTGATTAAAAATCCAAAACACCACAAAGAACAAAATTGATTTTTATCAATTTTTAATTTCTTTTAGGCTATTTAAAAATGTTCGTCCTTGTTTAGATTGAAGTGTAGATTATCACCAATTTATATTATTAAGCTAATTCTATGATTTTAAGCTTGAAAACGTAACAAATATAATGAAAACATAGATTTTATTACTGATACAAAAAATTTCCCGGGATCCCGGGAATTCCCGGGATTTCAAAAATATTTTTCCCGTTTCCCGGGAATTTCAAAACCCGGGAAAATTGGACGCCCTACTCCTGAAAACGCAAAAAACAGAATTCTTTATTATTTTCTTAAAAATCGAATTAATTTTTTTATGAAAAACAATATGTTAAGTTACTTTTATTTTCAATCTGTAGTGCAAATTAAGAATGTTTAATAAAAACTAAAACAGCATTACAAAACGATTCAAACCTGAAAAAAAAATCTGAAAACATTCAATAACCTGGTCAAAGCCGAATTCGTATTATATACCGTAAAACGGGGTGACTTTGATAGCCAGGGTGACTTTGATAGGTTCCCGATTTTCCACAAAATGAAGAGTACAATTAAAATACTTACGGATTCTTACTGACTGCACAGTAAAAAAAATCATGGTAAAATTTCATCTAAAACGGAGTACATCTTTTATGTCAGAAAAAAGCTTTAATTTTACCTCTAATAATGTGTAAATTTACATCTGGCAGACACTAGGAAAAAATATCTGTAATCCTAAAAAAATATCAAACCGGCGATAGTTATATCTAGCTTACTAAGTCCGCGCCCCAACCCGCACGGCCAACTCGCCGCTGTGAAAACTGGACGATCAAAGCCAATGTAGCTTTATGTGCTCCGTACATTGTATACTGTATTTACTGCATATACGGTACATAGAGGTACATTGGCTTTGATCGTCCAGTTTTCACAGCGGTGAGTTGGCCGTGCGGGTTGGGGCGCGGACTTAGTAAGCTAGATATAACTATCGCCGGTTTGATATTTTTTTAGGATTACAGATATTTTTTCCTAGTGTCTGCCAGATGTAAATTTACACATTATTAGAGGTAAAATTAAAGCTTTTTTCTGACATAAAAGATGTACTCCGTTTTAGATGAAATTTTACCATGATTTTTTTTACTGTGTGTGGTAGAGAAGTGTTCAAAGTACCTCAAGAAGAACTTTTCATAAATTTCTGAAAAGTTTAAAAAGTTAGTTAACTATAGTTAAGAAAATGTTGATGAAAGTCATTATTTTAAACTTCTCAAAGTGTCATGATTTTCTCAATGAACATGATTTTGAATCGGAAAACGGAATGCATTTTCAGATTCCTTGGACAATTTTCCACTAGGAGAAGGTTAAATAAATTTGTAAATAATGAACAATATGTGTTTTTGAAACACAATTAAAAAATCTCCAAATTTATAAGAAATTTCAGTTAAACAAAATTTTATCTAAAATGGGAAAACTTGTGATTCGTGCTTCAAATTCAGTATAAAAGCAATTTAAATCGATAATTTTATAAACAAAACCAGTGTTAACAAATTTCAGGCAAAATTCTGACTTTTTAACAATTTTACCTAAAATTTATATGTATTTTGTTAAAAAGCTTATATACTTAGTTAAGTAAGTATAAACATTGATTTTTTTCTTAAAAACTTGTTCAGCTACTTTAGTGATGGTACATTTACGGTACAAATAAAGTTTGAACATCTTAAATATGATTTTAACAAGAAAAACTATGACTATCAAAGTCACCCCGGAATTAAAACTATGAATTTTTAACGTAACTATTTTTCTAAACACTATTGAAAAAACTTTTTTTTCCAATATAGTGCATGGACTTTGTGTGGCCTACCCCAGTACAAATTTTAAAAATAACAATCTTGAGAAAATCCTTACCTGTTGGAAAATATTCCAAAAACAAATTGAAATCCTATCAAAGTCACCCCGGTTTACGGTACATGATAAAGTTATCTCTATTATAGAGAAAACTGTTCATTTGTAATGTTCTAATTTTTGCAACATGTTGTTTTTATAGAGGATGATAACTTGTTATTCCAAATATATATCAAGTCAAGGAAATAATTAGCCGGAAATTCATTTTGCTGTCACTAATGGAGACATCAAATTATGCTGCTCACATTCAAGACTGTGAAAATTTCACTTTTTTACAAGGACTGGGAAATGAAACAGATGCTTTTCATCCGATTCTCTACAAGAATACTAATTAGTCACAAGATTCTTATATTGAATCCCGAGAATTGAGATAGAATTTGGTTAAATGAACATAAATTACAAAAATTCAAAAATATAAAAATGGTTGGTTTATTTAAAAAAAATCAGATAGCCAAACATAACTCGAAAATAGCTTGTACACCTTAAGTAAGCCTTTTCCAAACACTTTTCCAGAGAAAAAAATTACTTCCATGTCAAGCTACAAATTTTCCCTTCCCCAGAACTCGTTTCAACCCCAAGTCACCAACGAAATGAGCTGACCAGCGCATGAAACCTTGCTTCTTTCTCTTCGAAGATCACTTTAATTTATTCAAACAACGTTCGCCCGGAGCCCGGAGTTGTTGTAAGCCGACTCTCCCCATGCACAGCCAAGCCAGTGCCAATCTCTAATTGGAACTTGTCAAAAAGAGCACCGTCCGTACGAAAATGCGCTGACGTACGACACACACATAGAAAAGCCAACCTTTTGGGGTCCTTTCTCGGAACGAGCTGGGAAGCAAAAAAATGCTGTTTGTTGAAAGAACGAACCTGAAGGCAAGATGTGGCATTTTGTACGGAACGACGACTTTTGTTCTCACGGACACACCGCTACCCATGGTGGGACAGATTTTACCGGGATTAATTACACGTGTCAAGGTTGCTTTCTTGGTGAAAAAAAGTTATTAGTTGCGACTTTTTCATGTGGGTCATCAAAGTTCAATGTTTTATTTAAAAAAAAATACTTTCTCCGTGTAAAAACCAAGGAAATTTGCTGCAACAGAAAATGCGGAACAAATTCTACGCATACAAGCATGAAATCATACGTACAGTGAACAAGCCCAAAAATAAACTCTTCTTGTCGCTGGCTGGCGTTAATGGGAAAACTTTTAAGCTTCCTAATTAGTGTGCACTGAGAAACTTCACGTTCCACATCGCACACACTGTGCAGTGATGCTAGGCACAGGAAAAAAAACTAAAAAACATCATTTATATCAAAAACTAACAAAAAAATAGAAAATTAGGAAAAAATTCAAAAACAAAATTTAAAAAATCAAAGATTTTTAATTTTCATTGTACAAACTCCGTTACATTGCGTTACAGGGGAAGGTGAATCCCTGACTATAGGAAGCAACATCTTGTGCTCCACATAACATGTGTGTACGTAAACCCAAGGTTGGTCGTCCCAGGTCCCCATAAAATGCGGTATCGAACAACTTTTAATCACGTAATCACTGTTGTTGGGGCAATATTGCAGCATTGTAGCACGGCACAGCTTCCCCAGAAGAAGGTTGCGGTAACGACGAAGCTGTTTACTACCTGGGGAGCTTTACATTGTCATGGGATGTTGTTTGGTAATCACGGAAAATCATGTCAAGGTAAAGTTTCCAAGGGCAGGAGTGATCGAAAACTTTGCTTATTGATTAATTTGAGTTTTAACAGCAACTTAAACAAATTAACCAAATTTATCCGGCACTTTTGAGAATGCCCCAAAAATGAACTTGAAAAGACACAGGCCAAACTGTCTCAGGCAATGATGCATAAAACATGACGCCTCGTCGTCTGTGAGTCGTTACTTTGCTCTGGTTTGGCCTGTCTGGACCATGGAAGAAGCCAGAAATCGATTTTTTAAAGATTAAATGTTTGACCCCAAGTTTGATTTTGGCAAGATACAATTTTGTCAAATTTGACTTAACACTTCTGTTCCACAATTTTATCATTTATGATTTATGATTTATGATTTATGATTTATGATTTATGATTTATGATTTATGATTTATGATTTATGATTTATGATTTATGATTTATGATTTATGATTTATGATTTATGATTTATGATTTATGATTTATGATTTATGATTTATGATTTATGATTTATGATTTATGATTTATGATTTATGATTTATGATTTATGATTTATGATTTATGATTTATGATTTATGATTTATGATTTATGATTTATGATTTATGATTTATGATTTATGATTTATGATTTATGATTTATGATTTATGATTTATGATTTATGATTTATGATTTATGATTTATGATTTATGATTTATGATTTATGATTTATGATTTATGATTTATGATTTATGATTTATGATTTATGATTTATGATTTATGATTTATGATTTATGATTTATGATTTATGATTTATGATTTATGATTTATGATTTATGATTTATGATTTATGATTTATGATTTATGATTTATGATTTATGATTTATGATTTATGATTTATGATTTATGATTTATGATTTATGATTTATGAATCATGATTCACGATTAAACTCACACGACAGTTGATCCGACCACTCTTCGATTCGTCATAAGGGGTATTTTTGGTCCCTGTTCACAAATGGTGATCCATTTTTCGATATAACGATCGTAACGGAGGGTGGTAAAACCACTGTATTTTTTTAACATTCGATGTCGATGTTTTTCAAGGATGTTAGCGATAAAATTATCGAGGCTAGATAGTTCTATCGTTATCGTCAGATCTTACGAATTTTGTATGATTTTTGACTTGACTAGTTTTTTTTTTATGAAATAAATGATTTTTTGGAAAATACTAAAATTTCACAAATTTTTCCATACGAGTTCTAAACGAAACAAATTTTTCTATATATTTTCACTTTATTAGTTTTTATTTTGTAAAAAAAACTAAAATTTCCCCAAAAAAAACTTTTTTTTAGAAAAAATAATTTGCAACATAGGTAACGAAGCGAATTGTGTTACGGATTTTCACATTATTAGGCTTTTTCATAAAAAACCTCAAATTTTCACAAAATACCGTATTATTTCGAAATAACTCAAATTTTCATAATTTGCAAAACGACTATCAAAAAAATTTATATGAAGCATTCAAAATTTGAATTTTCGTATCAAGCATGCAAAATTTTGCTTCGTTTGATATTGCAAATTAATAAATTTGAGTATTTTCGAAAAAATACGGTATTTTGCGAAAATTTTAGATTTTTTCAAAAAAAACTTTAGTAAAGTGAAAAAACATGCAAAATTGCGCTTCGTTTGACACGCATATCGCAAATTTAAAAAATTTGAGTATTTTAACCCTCTACTGCCCAATTTTTTTTTTCGAAAATATTTATTTTTCCCGTGTTGAGGAGGTCATTTTGAGCAACTTTTATTCTACGAAAAACTTTACTTCTCTTGTTTTATGTTTTTCTTGTTTCATTTTTAGTATTTTAATTTGCATTTATCTTGTTTAGTTTATGTTCGTTTTTGGTAGTATTTGGCCTACTCTACCACCTAATATAATTACATTTCACCTATCTAATTTTTTCATGTTTTTACAGTCACTTTTTCAATTTTTTGCATGTTTTTCACATTTTCTGCTATAGAATCGCACCATCATCATTTAAATTGCAAAAAAATGCGTAGGTACTGCATACTTCTTTTTACTGAAAATATAGAAAATGTTAGTAAAAAACACAGCCAAAGTTGACCCCTAAAAAAATGACATTTTTAAAAACATTGGCAAAGTCACATAAAACAAGTTAAACTTCCAACCCTGAAATTTTCTAAAATTTTAAGAGTTCTTCTTTCCAGTGCTTTTTAAAGATCAAAAATTGGTTGAAAAATGGATTTTTGGCGATTTTTCAAATCGAAGCCCGTCTAGAGGCGGGGTTAGGTTGTAGAGGGTTAAAATAAATAAAAATAAATGATTGCAGATTTTGTAAATTTAAGTATTTTCGTTAAAAAACGATATTTTGGGAAAATTTTAGATTTTTTCAAAAAAATCTTTAATATAGTGATAAAAACATGCAAAATAGCGCTTTGTTTGATACCCATATTGCAAATTTTAAAAATTTTAGTATTTAAAAAAATACGGTATTTTGAGAAATTTTTTGAATTTAAAAAAAACTCTAAAAAAGCGAGAAAATATACAAAATTTCGCTTCCCATTAAATTCATATGGCAAGTTATGAAAATTTTAGTACTTTAAAAAAATACGGTATATTGTGAATTTTTTTGCGTACTTATACTTTAAAATAACTACTTTTTCAAAAATATATATTATTAGTGAAACTCTCTGCAGGGTTATGCTTTAGAGTGTAACAATGTTTTACAAAGTTGTAGAGCTGAAAATTATAAAAAAATAAGTATAAACATAATTAAAAATTCAGTTAAAAATAAATATGCAGTTGTTTTATATACTAGACAATTTTTAGAATCCTCTTTTGAAACTATAATTGTTGAAAAGCATAACATTTGATATACAATTACTGAATCATTAAGTAAAACTTAATGATTCTACTTTGCATGAATGGTCTACAACTATCAGCATAAAACTAAACGGGAAGAATTCATAACAAAATACTATGATGGAACTAGATAAACAAGAAACAAGAGAATTTAAATTTTCTTTAAAATGAAAAAGGTATAAATTACCTCCTAAACACAAGAAAATTATAAAAAAAAATCGAAAAAAATGCGCCGTGAAAGGTTAATGACGAAAAGCTCAAGAAGCATCCTGTTTTCACTCCACCACTTTTGAAGACTCAAACCCCTTTTCGCACAAAAAGGGTTCCGACAATATTTTAAATTTTTAAACACCTTGTAAGCTCATTTTTGGGTTAGAGGCAGGATCCTTATGCAAATACCGGGTCGACGAGACTGATACCTTTTCCCCGTCACCCACTTGGCGCAAGCTTGGAGAGTGGTTGGGATTTGTTGTTTTCCGAGGCCAAATTACACAAAGATGGGGCTTTCCAGCGAGAGCTTTCAAGCTCTCCCGCGGAAATATGTCTTGGTCAATCCTGCAAAGTCAGGGTGCGCGCTTTTTTTGTTTAATTTTTTGTCTCGACGGTTTCGATGGACTGAAAAAGTTTTCTCATTAAAAAAGATTAAAAGAAGCGTCCGATTTTCCAATGTTGGCGGAACGGGGCCGATTCCGGGTCAGTCTCCGGGTTCGGTTGGAGGGGGGCGCCAAATTGCAGAGTTGGTCAGAATTAGGGGGGGAAAGGTCACATAGACCCTTGTGGGTTGTGACCAGGGATTTGTGTTTCGGTAAAATTTCGACAACTGACGCAGAGTGGCTGGCAAAATTTAGTTTTTAAACTTTCCAACTTTTGACCTTTGGTTTTGAGGGGTACCCGGACGTGATGTTGAGAACGTTTTGTGTAGGAAAATCTTTTTCATATGGATCAGAATCAATCAATATTAAAGTAGAACGATTCTAATTTAACCTTTATATCAACTTTTTCAGGAATCAAATAAAATTAATAATTGAAACATATATTTGAATAAATCAAAGCTAATACATAAAAGCTCCTTCACTCAAAAGCTTTACCAGCTATAGTTACACTGCCCGCTTTGCAATTTAATGGAAACAATAGCCATTCCCCCTCCACCAATCAACCTTTCCCATCGAATTAACCGCAACCGAGTCATTTTACATGAAATTTGATGCAACCCTAGCTATCTATTTACGTGCACGCACACCATTCACGCGAAATGGTGCGAAAACTGATAATTATTGAACTTCCAAAGCCAAGCTTATTATTATTCGCGCTGGCTTTATAATTTCGCGTGTGCACACACACACGCGCTGACATTATAAATTGGCAAATATGCTGGTGGTATTGGTTTACTCGTGGAAAATGAAACCACTTACACTACAACCTCCCTGATTCCTCTTTTGTTCACTCACGCCAACGATGGTTTGCGGCCATATGGAACCGCCAAAATTGATAAATTAATTAAATTTCACCATAAAGCCGGTCACTTTCACGTGGGCACGTTTGAGCGCATCTTTGTCATTTAATTTTTGGTGGGAATTGTTTGCGCATTTCTATGCGGTGATTTCAAATGCATTCGATGAAAGTTTTTATGGAAAAAATCGTTATGAGTATGTTTTATTATTATTTATTTCTAAATCTACTGATGTTTTACACAACATAACGTTAAACTTTTTTCAATAATATGATTGTCTGTCGCGTACTCAGAATTCCGAAAAAAAACGTATTTTTCATCGAAAAAACCACGAAAAAAGTTTTGAAAACTCTGCCATTTTCCGTTTCTCAACTGTAAATTTTTTTTGGAACATGTTATTTTACGGGAAATTGAATTTACTTTTCGAATCACCGCAGAAGGGTACTTTTTTATTTAGAACAAAAATTTTAATTTTAAAATTTCGCTTTTTTCTAACTTTTCGAGGTTATTTTTTAGACTGTAACAAAGTTGTTCAAAGTTTTAGAGCAGACAATTACAAAAAAAAATTATAAACATAATGAGTTTGCTTATAACTATCACGAGTTATTGCGATTTTACGAAAAAAAAAGTTTTGAAAAAGTTTCTTTTTGCGTTTCTCTTTGATACGTCGTTCGTGTCTGTCGCGAGTGACCATGAACGACCTTGATCAACACAACCAACTTTTTCAAAACTTTTTTTTTTGTAAAATCGCGATAACTCGTGATGATTACAAGCATACCCCTTATGTTTATTTATCAAATTTTTTGTAATTATCTGTTCTAAAACTTTGTAGAACATCGTTACACCCTAAAAAATAACCCTGCAAAGTTAGAATAAACACGAAATTTTAAAATATTTTTTTTTATTTTAAGGGCAATTCCAGTTGCACTCGAGAATTACATTTGAGAAGGGCGTATGTTATTTAAATATTCATCGCATCAAAAAGTGGTCGAAAACAAACTTGTAGGAAATTGGACAAAAAATACACTGAAAGAAAAATACACGCCACTTCTATGAGATTTATTGTTTTTTAAGTTGAAAGTTATACTTGAAGGTGATGTCACGATTTTTTTTTCGCTCAAAAAATTTGTTGAATGTTACAAAAAGACTTACGAAAAATGCAGGATGGTATGTTTTTCCTGGAAATATACAAAAATCATTTACTAGAACGGTTTTTTTTTTGTGGTCTAAACGTCAAAATTTTCAAAAGCCGATAGCGGGAATTCGATTCTCCAGACAATTTTACATAAAAGTCTCCATTAGAGGTGGGCAAATAAAGAGCTGGTTCACTAAAAAGAGCGAACGAACCATGACTCCCGAAAAAAGAGCCGCAGTTCTTTTTAAAACTCCGGTCTTTTGAAAGAACCGTTTTAAGATGCAATGATTTATGAACCTTGTGTTAATTTTTATGTTTTTACATATAGTTCCTTGAATTAACAATAAATAGTAGAATTAAAATTGTTTTTGAGAATTGAAAATGCAATTTCATATATTTCAAAGCTTATTGAAAAATATTCCCGAAATTGTCCTACGGTTTTCAAGTACTATTTAGGATTTAAAAAATGAAAGTTTAAAGAGGGGCTATTTTCCGACATCTTGAGAGCTGAATCATCATATATTTCGTTGAAGGGTTTATTGCAACTTTATCATCAATATTATTGAAAAAAACTCAATAGCATTGATGCCATTATTTGAACACCACTTAACTCATATTTTCTGTTTCCTAGTTTTCTTAGAAATTCCAAAAGGGAATGATTTCAATATCAGTTCAGACTCGATTATCCGAAGGCCTCAGAAAAAATCACGAAAAAAAAATATTTTTCACTATCTTATTTTTGATTGTCGAGCTTTAGTATGACCCCTAAACTTCTCTAAAATAATATAGAATTTTTAAATCCAAATTGGCGGCCAAAATGGCTGTTACGAAATACTGAAAAATTGCATTTGGTTAGTTTTAAGGCAATCAACCATTCAAATTTGGGTCGCAGAACTCAAATTTGATATTAAAAATAAGAAAATTAAAAAAATGTGAGAAGAAATTTTTTGTTCGTGATTCGATTAATCGAGTCTTGACGCTATTCGCATGTTTAGGTTCGAATAAAAATCTTGACATGGAAAATTGTCCAAAGAATCCGAAAATTTGTTCCGTTTTCCGATTAAAAATCATGTTCACTGAGAAAATAATGACACTTTGAGAAGTTTAAAATAATGACTTTCATCAACATTTTCTTAACTATAGTTAACTAACTTTTTAAACTTTTTAAAATTTTATGAATGGTTCTTCTTGAGGTACTTTGAACACTTCTCTACCACAGTCAGTATGTTTCTAAACCATTCCTTACGTATTTTAATTGTACTCTTCATTTTACGGAAAAATCGCAAACCTATCAAAGTCACCCCGGCTATCAAAGTCACCGTAAAACGAGAAGGTTAAATAAGTTTGTAAATAATAAATATTATGTGTTTTTGAAACACAATTTAAAAAAAATCTCCAAATTTATAAGTAATTTCAGCTGAACAAATTTCAAGTTAAATGTGAAAACTTGTGATTCGTGCTTCAAATTCAGTATAAAATGCAATATAAATCGATAATTTTATGAACAAAACTAGTTTTAACAAATTTCAGGCAAAATTCCTACTTTTAAACAATTTTTCCTAAAATTTATATGTATTTTGTTAAAAAGTTTATAAACATAGTTTACTAAATATAAACATTGATATTTGTTCTTAAAAACTATATCAGCTACTTTAGTGATGGTACATTTAACGTACAAATGAAGTTTTAACATCTTAAATCTGATTTTAACAAGTCACCCCGGAATTTGAACTAAAATTTTTTACCGTAACAATTTTTCTAAACACTATTGAAAAAACTTGTTTTCCAAAATAATGCATGGACTTTGAGTGGCCTACCCCAGTACATGTTTTAAAAATAATAACCTTGAAAAAAACCTTATCAGTTGATAAATATTCCAAAAACAAATTGAAATCCTATCTAAGTCACCCCGGTTTACGGTACTTTTCTTCTTTATTTTTTTTTTCTCTTGAATATCTCGACGCTGTCGTGCTATCTTGTCGCACCCGCCATTTCGAAGTTCCGAGAAAAACGCGTTCTAATGTTTGACCTTGAATAAACAAAAACGAAAGCACGCATTGTAAACCATATCAAACACGTTTTGTTTGGCTGACCATTCTGTGCATTGTCCCAAAGTTTGGTTGTATTTGGTTGCTGGAGTCCCGAGTTATAATTACAAATGTTTACGGTATTCTAACTTGTACGTGCGTCAAACGCGTCCTGACCTGAAATCCCTTTGGCCAATTGTCGCACTTATATCAATTTTCAGGGAGTGGCAAGATAGCACGACAAGATTGAAACTTCTTTTATATGTAGAGTGACAACAATGCACGGAGTTTTTTTAAATTTTTATTGAATATCTCAGGATTGAAATCGAATTTTGGGGATCTGTGAAGGTCAAAAGGTGAGGCATTGTGAGCTGCACAAAATGGCGTTCTTAACTCAATTTGACCCAAAATGCACGTGCGACAAGTTAGCACGACGGCGACGATCTGTTACTAACTTCTACTCGGGTGGACATGAAGATTCAATAACAGTACTTGTTACAGTAACACAATTTGTTAATGAGATGTCATTAATTTCGTAATTTCCTAGCATCAAAAAATTACCGAAGATCATACCTGCAATCACCAATGTCATAAATCCACCTAGCATAACCATTACAATAGTAAAAGTCATAGGGATAACAAATCTTGCCACGACAAATCTGTTATAAGCTGTACAGTTTTCCATTTTCTCATAGCGACCATTCTTACCATGAACAACGATCATCATTCCAATATGTCTCCAACCATTTCCGCGGTCGACAGCACCAATAATTTGCGTACATTTGTGATTCTGCATGTACCAGAAATTATCAATTCCCCACGTAGTTTTCGAAACACCAGTTTCATTAAATACTGTATCAAACGATGCCATAATTTCTTCGGGACAGCATTCTCTAACCTTAAAAGTTATAACCTCAATCTTGCAGTGCATTTCCAAATATCGACATTCGTATGTAGGCTGCACTAGAAGTTTTGAGTTTCTAAGGTTAAACGGATTGTGGCCACTGTCGTCCGGTGTCAAGATGTGAATTCTGCCACGAACGGTCGTTCCCGGGCGGCAAGTGGAAAGTCTGCGAAAAGCCGGATCTTGGAATTCTTCAAAAGACTCGTCCGTAAATAATGTCAATACAGGCGACCAGAGTATTGACCGAATGAGTAGGACTAAGAGAGTCATGGTGGTTTCCGATTCTAATGACTGACTAGGATCGGATTTTCCATGAATGGCTCATTTAAAGGACAATCGTCGTTTTGCTTAAAGGTTTGAATGCCATTATCTAAGGTTATTATCATTGATTGATCCCGAGCAGACGGAAATAACCTGCGAATAACATTTTTTGATATTTGAAAATACTAGGCCAATAACATTTTATGTTATTTATAACAAGATTTGTTATTCCTCGTTATGATATTTTTGTTATTGGATTGTTATTGTATTAACAGACTAATAACATTTTTAGTTATTCTTCGAACAAATCTTTGTTATTATTTTTTGTTATTTTAACAACTAATCCGATCATCCCAATAACAGTTGGCGGTATTCTTCCAAAACAAAAAATGTTATTCCAAAGTTATTTTGGTTTTCAACCAATATCCAATAACCAATAACAAATTTTGTTATGATAACATAAATTGTTATCAAACCCTTATGCAAAAATGGATTTTTCAAGAAGATTCCATAACAGTTTCTGTTATTTTAACAGTATTTGTTATTGAAATGGCATGAATTTGGTAATTACCGTCTGCCCGGGATGTACAGACTTTGATACATGTAATTTGCTACCAAGTTGTAGAGCAGACAATTACAATTACATTTTTTATTACCTATCCAACGATGGGTCGTTTGATAGATAGGGTCTAACAGGTCTAATTAAAAAGTTCATTTTCTGAGTGATTTTAAAGCATAACATAAAAACACAAAAACATAAAAACATAAAAACATAAAAACATAAAAACATAAAAACATAAAAACATAAAAACATAAAAACATAAAAACATAAAAACATAAAAACATAAAAACATAAATTGAGCCGTGATCCCTGATTTTTGGAGCATTAAAAAACAAGTATTTTAAAGACCTTTTTCACCACAGTCCACTTTCAACGGTTCAACTGCCTAGCATCCCCCCCCCCCCCCTTTTTTTTCACCCCATCCCCGCAGATTCGATGGCGCATAAATCATCACTTTTCAACCGGAGTGTGTCTGTATGGAAATGTCCGGGCACTGATTTACGGGCCAGCACAAAGTTGGTCGAACCCAAAACAGGCAAAACAGGCTCAGCATAATGCGGAAAATGCGCCCCGAGGCAAATCCCAATCCCGATGAAACAGATTGAGATTCATCGATGAACAATAAGTAACTTTTTTCTTTTTTGCTGGTTTCGGGATTTGTGGGGAAAGTCAAAGTGATTTTCATAAGTTAAACACGCCAAAAGAACGATGGTGGGCTATTTATGAAAGTTTCGTTTTTGGGGGGTTTGTTTTAACATCGGATCACTTTCAGTTGGTGGAAGTTATCAGCGAGTTTTGAAACTTTTAAATAACTGCTAATCTGAAGGTAGTAGCATTTTATGCCAAACTCAAACAGACAATTGATAGAAACTTGGATATAAAATTTAAAAAAAAACACACATTTTTCCAAGGTCCTTTTCCATGAACCACGACTTAAATCCGACACAAATTTCAATTATTTTCTAATCTGTGCCCCTGCCCAAAATTCCCCGGAGATTCTGCAAAGGTCCAGCTCAGGTTACCGCGCGTAACAAAAAGAACAGTGTTGGCAGCCAAATCACACCTCGACCCAGAAAAAAAAGCTCACCGGGGCGAGGGATTTATTATTTAATTTCGACGAGGTCGCGGCCACGTGACACGAATGAACCTCGTCTTGCTCGTCATTAAGTTTTGTGTTTGACTTGTATTTCGGACTTTTTGGTTGGGCCTCAAATCAGGTACGCCCGGGACAAGGACATAAATATATAATTGAGTTTTTCATTGTTTTTGCTATTAAATTTTTCGAGAAGTCGTTATTTTGCCTCAGGAAGTTGGATTAGGAAAAATTTGCTTTTGGGAGAATCTTAAACAATTAATTTAAAATTCAAAATTCAACCACCTGTGACCAAGGTCACTATAGAGGTTTCCCCTTAAAGAAAAACCCCCGCGGTGGCATTTGTGTGGTTGATGAAAAATTCAATTTCATTACTCAATTGGCAGCGAACCGCAAAGACAAACTCCCCCAGCAAGCAGCTCAAAAGAGGTAGGTACCACCGGTGGAAAGTTTTTCCTTGGAAGGTCCCTCCACCCTACAGTAGTAGAATACAGTGTATTGGGGCACCGGAATCGAATCCGGTAGGGGGGAAAACGGTCTATTTGATGAATCGAGGATGTGTGTGTGAGTCCCAGGAGAGGAAATCGAAACGCAATCAAGGTGATTGAAATGTGTGTGGAGTAACTGACTGAGAGACAAGAAACTGGAAAATTTTGCGGGGAAGATTGTAGCTTTGAATGGTCAAGATACATCTTGATGGAGAAAATGTTCAAAAACTGATGAATGTACCAGAAACATCATAAGACAGCGAATGACTTTTACAAAATATTCTGCGAAAAATTAATTTCTCGTTATTTCTGTTTGAAGTTGCTGTATTAATTTTATTACAGGTGCTTATTTATTTTTTGTCATTATTTTACTTTTTATCTTCTACTGGTAAAAATCACAAGAAAATCAATATGTTTCGCGGGTATTGGTTTGGACCACACACTCACACAAACCGGGCCCAAAATTCGAATGCAAAAAATCATGTCTACACACACCCCCAAAGACGTTTGCCCAGAATTTGATTCTTCAATATGCATACGTGAAGGTATATCTAAGAGAGTAATTTAAACTTCATGTGATTTATAACGTTTCCTCTGTTAAGAAGGCATAAAACTAAAATGCAGAAAAAATCCAAAATGTATCAATAATATAAATAAATATTTTAAAACCGCATGTTTTCATTTAAAAATTATTAAAAGTAAAGCATAAATTAATTATGTTCTGATTTATGTAAAATATGATTTATTTAATTTCGGCCGACTCAAATATTTTTCAAAGTTTTTGTCCCTCGGCTCTGGACAAGGTCAAGGAGGGAGGCAAAATAAAAAAAATAAAAATTGAAATAAAGAGCCAGTCTCCACATATGAATGAAAAAATGTTTTAAAATGCATTTTCATTCTGTTCAGTTGTTTTGCAATCATTAGATTTCAAAAAATGAAACATTTGACGAAATCAAAAATTCTGTAAAAATGATGTACTTAATTTTAAATACTAGCAACTTTCATTTATTCATGAAATATTGTAGCTTTCGCTATTCAGTGATTTCAAATGTAAGAGGTCCTACATGTACAAAAGGGAAAAGGGATATCTTAAAACTAACTTAAACTATATAATGAGCGGATTGAAGGTGAAGGTGATGTACTCCATCTAAATTTTTTTTAAAAGCTTTACATGAAGATGGTATGCATATTGCATTGGAAAGCTTTTCATAAATAAACAATTTTTTGATTTTTGTTATAAAATGGATTATCGCCAGAAATGCAAATTTTTCATTGCATCTATTGAATATTTTTTATCAATTATTGAAAATATCTCCTTCAGACAGCTGAGAAAATTGTCTACACTCTCTTTTCGTTTTGGATTCGAAAATCTGACAAAAAGTTGCCGAGATATAGCATCACACAGAATTAAAATTCAGAAATTCAAATTTGCTTATAGAGCAATTCCAGCTCAAATCAGGAATTTTTCTGGAACTTTTGTACCCGACCCTCTCCGATTTCAATGAAACTTTTTAGACATGTTATCCTAGGCCTATATAAGCCATTTTTGTGTATATGGAGCCAATAGTACTCGAAAATAACATTTGAGAAAGGCGTATGGTATTTAAATATTTTTGTATTTTGCAATTTAAAAATTACTGTATCTCGAAGCCATTGCGTCGTATCAAAAAGTGGTCAAAGACAAACTTGTAGGAAATTGGACGAGCTTTCTGAAAAAAATACACTGAAACAAAAATACACGCCACTTCTATGAGTTTTTTTGATTTTTAAGTCTAAAACATAAATTTAAAGGTAACAACAATTTTTTTTCGTTCAAAATTTTTGAGGAAATAGCCTAAGATGTTACCAAAAGACTGACGAAAAATGCAGGATGGTATGTCTCTTCTAAAAAAATACAAAAATCATTTACTAAAACTGTTTTTTTGAAAAGTGGTCTAAACGTCAAAATTTTCAAAAACCCATATTGGGAATCGATTCTCCAGACAATTTTACATAAAAGTCTCCATATTGACCATTGTCCTATGTCCAATCCTTGGGAAGATACAGCGGTTTTAAAAATAAAAATGTTGAAAAAACGGGTTTTTTTGTGGTTTTTGGCAATTTCTATGTGACAGACTTGGTTTTTCAGTCTCGTAAATATTTTTACCGGAAAGCTCGTCCAATTTCCCATAAGTTTGCCTTTGACAGCATTTCTTTTGGATGTAAGGGCTTACAGATATAAGCTTAATTACATTATTAATAACTGAAAAGGGAATATTTTTTTCAGTGTGGTAGAAACCTGGATAGTAAATTTGCTTACGTAAATATCAAAACGAGTCAAATCAAAAGCTGTCAAAAGCAAACTTATGGGAAATTGGACGAGCTTTCCGGTAAAAATATTTACGAGACTGAAAAACCAAGTCTGTCATATAGAAATTGCCAAAAACCACAAAAAAACCCGTTTTTTCAACATTTTTATTTTTAAAACCGCTGTAACTTCACAAGGATTGGACTTAGGACAATGGTCAATATGGAGACTTTTATGTAAAATTGTCTAGAGAATCGATTCCCACCACTGGTTTTAAAAAAAAATACGTTTAGACCACTTTTCAAAAAAACAGTTTTAGTAAATGATTTTTGTATTTTTTTAGAAGAGACATACCATCCTGCATTTTTCGTCAGTCTTTTGGTAACATCTTAGGCTATTTCCTCAAAAATTTTGAACGAAAAAAAATCGTGACAACACCTTTAAATTTAAGTTTGATACTTAAAAATCAAAAAAACTCATAGAAGTGGCGTGTATTTTTGTTTCAGTGTATTTTTTTCAGAAAGCTCGTCCAATTTCCTACAAGTTTGTCTTTGACCACTTTTTGATACGACGCAATGGCTTCGAGATACAGTAATTTTTAAATTGCAAAATACAAAAATATTTAAATACCATACGCCCTTCTCAAATGTTATTTTCGAGTACTATTGGCTCCATATACACAAAAATGGCTTATATAGGCCTAGGATAACATGTCTAAAAAGTTTTATTGAAATCGGAGAGGGTCGGGTACAAAAGTACCAGAAAAATTCTTGATTTGAGCTGGAATTGCTATATAGCAAAACATTAGTTTACCAGCTCTGGAAAATATTTAGAAAATATCTAAATCCCACATTTCAAATTACAAGCCTGATTTCGATATTTTGAAACAAATAGCATCACAAAGGCTTCATATTTACATATTTTGAGTTATGTTACATTTGAATCATTGAATCTATGAAAAAAATCCTAAGTTTTTGGATTTTGTACTGTAGTTCCAAAATTCTTGAACAATGTATTTTGAGTATTTTTAAACATTTTTTTAATGTTTTCAATACAAAATTTCAATTTTAATCAATCTTTTTATAAAAAAATAAAAAGCAAGCCACAATTTAAACATTTCAATGCAAAAATACATGGAAAATGCATTATACAGCAATGCAGTTTTGGTTTGCAATCATTTGGTTTTAAGAAACCTTAGTTTTAACAAAAATATTTATTTTTGCGAAAAAAAACTTTTTGTGGTACTAGTGCTACTGCCGCTCTAATCGAGTCCGTCCCATATGTAAAAAAAGCAAGCCGAGAAAAACGCAAGTCAAATTTGTTACGTGTTAGAATTTCACGAAAAAGTGAATTTTCTAATTTTCTGGAACAAAGTACTAAAGTTTATTAGTTTTTCTGGTAGTTTACATGATTTCGAACCAAACTGCATCAACTCAATATTAACAAAATTACATATGGGACGGACTTGATTTGAGCGGCAGTGCGTCTAAAATTCACTAAAACTCAAAATATTTTAATATTAGCTCAAATATGTTAAAAATTGTTATTAATACAGAAAATGCTCTTGGAAAAGTTTTCAGCTGATTTCACTCATGATTTCATTAATATTGTGAAGTTTTTAGATAAAATATTTTTTGCTCCCTGAAATTTGATCATTTTTCAAGGGGCGGGAGATAAAAACATTAAACAATATTTGCGACAGCCTTAGCAAAATTATTAATTATCATTGAACTTTGTTATTGTTTCCAATCAAATACCAGATTCGAGTGGTAAATTAACAGTTCGCTCCATAAGATTTGTAAGTAATATGACCTTCGCGAATTCGGTGGATTATCTCACCCAAAAAAAAACTCAACAATAAAAATGACAGTAAAATGACGATTTCAACGATTGCCACCACCATAATTTAAATTCAATTTAACAATGTCGCAAATGTCCCCAAAAAAATACACACACAAAACGAGGTGCTGGCCCTGAAAGTTTACTGCACAAGTGAACTCTGCCATTCACATCACCCCGAAAGAGCAGCAAAAAAAGTAAACCTTTTAAATAAGTCACGTCCCTGGCTAGGGCAAAATTTGGCAGTCACCGAAAGTTCAACCAGCATCGAATCCGGTTCCCGGTTAAAAGCGAAAACCCGCATTTTGACGTCGTCGGGATCTGTGCCAAAAAGAAATCGGCACACTTCTGGAGCCGGTCCAATTTTCGGTTCGGGGCCAACTTTTGCAACGCCGTGTCGCTTTGTCTCTCGGTTTTTTTTTTTTGTCTTTTCTTCCACTAGTCAAATGGATGATCCCTTGGAGTCGTGAAAAGTCTCCGAACGCTCGTCGTAGGATTTTGAGCCTGGATGAGGACAATTCATTATAATCCTCTTTGTTCTCGGAGGTTGGACACTGTGATTTTGCTCTCCGAGCCAGATTTGCGAGTAGTGGTCATTGCTTGGTCGGTGACATTTTTGAAGCGTTTACTGAGCTGACCGAATAGGGTTACTAAATTTGGAAAAAAAATATAAGAAGCTTGCTATATTTCAAAATCCAACAAAATGAAAGTATTATAACCATAGGCAAATCATTGAATAATTACAAATTAAATTAGAAAAATTAAATTACAAAAATTACAAAAATTACAAAAATTACAAAAATTACAAAAATTACAAAAATTACAAAAATTACAAAAATTACAAAAATTACAAAAATTACAAAAATTACAAAAATTACAAATATTACAAAAATTACAAAAATTACAAAAATTACAAAAATTACAAAATTTACAAAAAATACAAAAATTACAAAAATTACAAAAATTACAAAAATTACAAAAATTACAAAAATTACAAAAATTACAAAAATTACAAAAATTACAAAAATTACAAAAATTACAAAAATTCCAAAAATTACAAAAAACACAAAAATTAAAAAAATACAAAAAATACAAAAATTACAAAAATTACAAAAATTACAAAAATTACAAAAATTACAAAAATTACAAAAATTCCAAAAATTACAAAAATTACAAAAATTACAAAAATTACAAAAATTACAAAAATTACAAAAATTACAAAAATTACAAAAATTACAAAAATTACAAAAATTACAAAAATTACAAAAATTACAAAAATTACAAAAATTACAAAAATTACAAAAATTACAAAAATTACAAAAATTACAAAAATTACAAAAATTACAAAAATTACAAAAATTACAAAAATTACAAACATTACAAAAGTTACAAAAATTACAAAAATTACAAAAATTACAAAAATTACAAAAATTACAAAAATTACAAAAATTACAAAAATTACAAAAATTACAAAAATTACAAAAATTACAAAAATTACAAAAATTACAAAAATTACAAAAATTACAAAAATTACAAAAATTACAAAAATTACAAAAATTACAAAAATTACAAAAATTAAATTACAAAAATTACAAAAATTACAAAAATTACAAAAATTACAAAAATTACAAAAATTACAAAAATTACAAAAATTACAAAAATTACAAAAATTACAAAAATTACAAAAATTACAAAAATTACAAAAATTACAAAAATTACAAAAATTACAAAAATTACAAAAATTACAAAAATTACAAAAATTACAAAAATTACAAAAATTACAAAAATTACAAAAATTACAAAAATTACAAAAATTACAAAAATTACAAAAATTACAAAAATTACAAAAATTACAAAAATTACAAAAATTACAAAAATTACAAAAATTACAAAAATTACAAAAATTACAAAAATTACAAAAATTACAAAAATTACAAAAATTACAAAAATTACAAAAATTACAAAAATTACAAAAATTACAAAAATTACAAAATTTACAAAAAATACAAAAATTACAAAAATTACAAAAATTACAAAAATTACAAAAATTACAAAAATTACAAAAATTACAAAAATTACAAAAATTACAAAAATTACAAAAATTACAAAAATTACAAAAATTACAAAAATTACAAAAATTACAAAAATTAAAAGTTACAAAAATTACAAAAGTTACAAAAATTACAAAAATTACAAAAATTACAAAAATTACAAAAATTACAAAAATTACAAAAATTACAAAAATTACAAAAATTACAAAAATTACAAAAATTACAAAAATTACAAAAATTACAAAAATTACTAAAATTACTAAAATTACTAAAATAACAAAAATTACAAAAATTACAAAAATTACAAAAAATACAAAAATTACAAAAATTACAAAAATTACAAAAATTACAAAAATTACAAAAATTACAAAAATTACAAAAATTACAAAAATTACAAAAATTACAAAAATTACAAAAATTACAAAAATTACAAAAATTACAAAAATTACAAAAATTACAACAATTACAAACATTACAAAAATTACAAAAATTACAAAAATTACAAAAATTACAAAAATTACAAAAATTACAAAAATTACAAAAATTACAAAAATTACAAAAATTACAAAAATTACAAAAATTACAAAAATTACAAAAATTACAAAAATTACAAAAATTACAAAAATTACAAAAATTACAAAAATTTCAAAAATTACAAAAAAATACAAAAAATACAAAAATTACAAAAATTACAAAAATTACAAAAATTACAAAAATTACAAAACATAATTACTAAAATTAGTAAAATTAGTAAAATTAGGAAAATGAGTAAATTAGTAAATTAGTAAAATTAGTAAAATTAGTAAAATTAGTAAAATTAGTAAAATAAGTAAAATTAGTAAAATTAGTAAAAATTAGTAAAATTACAAAAAATTACAAAAATTACAAAAATTACAAAAATTACAAAAATTACAAAAATTACAAAAATTACAAAAATTACAAAAATTACAAAAATTACAAAAATTACAAAAATTACAAAAATTACAAAAATTACAAAAATTACAAAAATTACAAAAATTACAAAAATTACAAAAATTACAAAAATTACAAAAATTACAAAAATTACAAAAATTACAAAAATTACAAAAATTACAAAAATTACAAAAATTACAAAAATTACAAAAATTACAAAAATTACAAAAATTACAAAAATTATAAAAATTACAAAAATTACAAAAATTACAAAAATTACAAAAATTACAAAAATTACAAAAATTACAAAAATTACAAAAATTACAAAAATTACAAAAATTACAAAAATTACAAAAATTACAAAAATTACAAAAATTACAAAAATTAAAAAAATTACAAAAATTACAAAAATTACAAAAATTACAAAAATTACAAAAATTACAAAAATTACAAAAATTACAAAAATTACAAAAATTACAAAAATTACAAAAATTACAAAAATTACAAAAATTACAAAAATTACAAAAATTACAAAAATTACAAAAATTACAAAAATTACAAAAATTACAAAAATTACAAAAATTACAAAAATTACAAAAATTACAAAAATTACAAAAATTACAAAAATTACTTTTTTTCAATTCAATTCGGTTTTATTGGTGAATTATCAATATACAATAAGTTCTTTTGAAATACATAACAGAGTTTTGGAGTTCCTTTCAGCTGTGTGTTACATCATAATCCATTTTGGAAAAATTGTTGCTTGTAGTTAAGGGGTTAGCGAAAGTAAGAAAAAGATAAGAAAAAAAACTTACTAAAATTGCAAGGGAAAGGGGATAGAAATAGAGAAAGCTTAAAACTAGATCACAATTTTTTATCCTTTATAGATGTGCTTGATCATCAGCTCCCCGAGGGCCAGAAATTGCTCCGCCTTGTTACGGCAGGTCCGAAACCGCGTCATCATCTCCCCCGCGAGAGCAAAGAACTCCGGCAGGGTGAAGAGATCTTCCGCGGTGACTCCTTGCTGGGTCGCATCGCCGCTACCGGCAGCGACCACGCTCGCAAACGACCGCCCCCATCCAGGAGGGAACGCTGGGTTGTCCGCTGGAACCGTACGCTGGCCAGCTGCAGGAACGGCTGCGCTCGTACTTCGCTGAGGAGGATGGGACGCTGCTGCTTTCTTCTTCCTCTTTTCCTGCTCCTCGAGGTAGGACTTCCGCGCGACGCATCCGCGGTAATTGCCGGTATGGTTACCGCCGCAGTTCGCGCACTTTATGCGCGCCTTGGTTTGCTCTGCCTTGTTCCCCAGGTCCGCCTTGCACGGCAGTGCACACGCCTCAGAGAGGTGTGTTTCACCGCACTTCACACAGCGGGGCGGGAGGTTGCAGTTCCGCGAGCCGTGGCCGAATTTCTGGCAACGGTGGCATTGTGCTGCGTCCGACGGGTTCTTTGAGTAGAACCGCCAGTTTACCCAAAACCCGTCCAACGCCTTAGTCCGCCGCAGGTCTTGAAGTTTGACGGTGCCGCGATCGAAGTACAACAGGTACAGTGTGTGTGTACCTGTGACTGTTGTCTTCCGCGAGAGGACTTTTATGTCTCGCGGCGTTATTCCGACACCCGAGAGGTGCTCCTTGAGGACGGAGGTCGGGCGGTCTTGGTACCCCTGCAAGACGATCTTAACAGCGGTCTTCTGCACGGGGTCGAATGTGTAGAATTTGAAGTTTTTACGCTTCAATTTCTCCACAACCAGGTCGAAGTTCTTTTGGTCAAACGTGAACACTTGCACTGACGATTTACCTATTTTGAGGCAGTACACGAGGCCTTCCAGCTGCTCGTCAACATCGTCCGCCAACGTGTCCAAAACGAAAATTGGTGGTGGTCGTCGTTCCTTTGGAGTAATTACTTTTTTTGGCGAAATCACTTTCTTCCGTGTACGACCGTCGTCGTCGTCGTCGTCGGTAGTGCTACCGTCGGTGTTGTTGTTGTTGCTTTCCTCGTCACTCAGTCTCGCGAACTTGTTACTGGTGGGAATGTTGGCGGATGTTGAAGCGCCATCGGTCGACGGATTGCCGGAAGTAGCTGAACGGAGCCTAATAGGGCTGCGATCCTGGACGCGGTAGTTAGCGTGTAATAACTTGGGGTCGAATCCTTTGGCGCACACACTCCCCGGCGCGATGGCGGACGACGCGGCGTTGGGTTGTTTACCTTTTTGCACACGGCCGGTAGACGAACTTCGCGGGTTTTTCGAGGCCGCACTCGAACTGCCACGGCCACGGCCGGCCCTTGGCATGCTGCAGGAGCAAACTCGCGGCTAATCCCGGTAAATTACGGCGAAAAATTTCGAAAAAACGATGGAGCACTGAGCACTTGACTGCTGCTTGCACTCGTGCGTACACGGAGGAAATGAACAAAAATTACAAAAATTACAAAAATTACAAAAATTACAAAAATTACAAAAATTACAAAAATTACAAAAATTACAAAAATTACAAAAATTACAAAAATTACAAAAATTACAAAAATTACAAAAAATTACAAAAATTACAAAAATTACAAAAATTACAAAAATTACAAAAATTACAAAAATTACAAAAATTACAAAAATTACAAAAATTACAAAAATTACAAAAATTACAAAAATTACAAAAATTACAAAAATTACAAAAATTACAAAAATTACAAAAATTACAAAAATTACAAAAATTACAAAAATTAAAAAAAATACAAAAAATACAAAAATTACAAAAATTACAAAAATTACAAAAATTACAAAAATTACAAAAATTACAAAAATTACAAAAATTACAAAAATTACAAAACATAATTACTAAAATTAGTAAAATTAGTAAAATTAGGAAAATGAGTAAATTAGTAAATTAGTAAAATTAGTAAAATTAGTAAAATTAGTAAAATTAGTAAAATAAGTAAAATTAGTAAAATTAGTAAAATTAGTAAAATTAGTTAAATTAGTAAAATTAGTAAAATTAGTAAAATTAGTTAAATTAGTTAAATTAGTAAAATTAGTAAAATTAGTAAAATTAGTAAAATTAGTAAAATTAGTAAAATTAGTAAAATTAGTAAAATTAGTAAAATTAGTAAAATTAGTAAAATTAGTAAAATTAGTAAAATTAGTAAAATTAGTAAAATTAGTAAAATTAGTAAAATTGGTAAAATTAGTTAAATTAGTAAAATTAGTTTTTAGTAAAATTAGTAAAATTAGTAAAATTAGTAAAATTAGTAAAATTAGTAAAATTAGTAAAATTAGTAAAATTGGTAAAATTAGTAAAATTAGTAAAATTAGTTTTTAGTAAAATTAGTAAAATTAGTAAAATTGGTAAAATTATTTAAATTAGTAAAATTAGTAAAATAAGTAAAATTAGTAAAATTTGTAAAATTAGTAAAATTATTAAAATAAGTAAAATTAGTAAAATTAATAAAATTAGTAAAATTAGTAAAATTAGTAAAATTAGTAAAATTAGAAAAAAAATGTAAAATAAGTAAAATTAGTAAAATGAGTAAAATGAGTAAAATTAGTAAAATTAGTAAAATTAGTAATATTATTCAAATTAGTAAAATTAGTAAAATTAGTAAAATTAGTACACAAAAATCTAATTACAAAAATTATTTTTGGATTATTGAAATATTCAAAAATTTAAATTCTTTTAAACAATTTCGTACAACCAAGCAGAGTAACTCATCATTCCCACCAACATGGTTCCAACGTGAAATCCATAAGAAAGGGGTCACGATTTACGAGAACCGGACCAGCCAACACATTTCCCAACGCCACGGGTCTCAAATTCCCACTCGCCTGTCCTTTTTGAAACCTGCAAGTGCAAACCGTAATGGTTAAGGGGTGGCGTCACAACTGCAACCCCTGCTCGGTCTTTGTTCTCGTCATCACTGCTGCGAATAAAAGACCCATTGTCTCATATTGTGTGCTCTCTCTCTTTGACAATTCTGTCAGCCATTGTGAAAATGTGTGTGTGGGGCTGCAAAATTGAGCGCAGAATTGCACCCAAAAATGCGCAACAAAAAGACAACGGGACACATTTCGATTCGGAAAATGTTCGTTTGAGACAAATTCCAATAAATTGTTTAGGGTTTTTTTTTTGTTCGTTTCTAAACGTTGAGAGACGGTGGTGTTTGGATGCCAAACCGACAACAGTTGTGAGTGTGGGTTCAAATTGAGGACGAGCAACACGTAGTCGTAATTGAAAATCGTTAACGATGCTGAAGAATTCGGGAAAATCGAAAGCTCACAGCAAAAAAAAAACAACAATCGAACAAAGGAAATTTCCCCGTGTATGTTTGTTGATTGGAGAACTTTTGTTCGGTTAAGTTGGTTTTTGCATGTTGGCAAAAAAAATCTTTTCAACAAGATATTCGAATTTGAGAGTTTAAAAAACTTTAAATTGCACAACTTTAAACAAGCCCAGATTGAACGAGACTTTCTTCAACTTCCGTCAACGTACCCACAAAGGTCCTTGAAGGCACTTCAGAGAATAACCCCGGGCCCAACCACGTAACAATCGCTCCCCGAGGTGGGAAAAACTGCTGCCTTTCACAAGGCTTGCAGCCAAGTATAAACAACACTCCGTCCGTTCGTGATCGGCCGAGGCAAAACACAGTTCGATAAAGTATCCGGAAATCAGTTCCCTCTTCCTCCCTGGAACGTGTTTCCACCAACAGTCGAATTAATTTCCGCTCCGTGCAGTAGTCGTTCGGTCATTATATGTCGATTTTATGTTCCTGCTACCCCTCCTGAGAAGGAATTTCCCAACCCAAGGCCGCTTTTCCGACAACAAAATCGATATTACAGCCATGCTTCAATTTCGCAGGAAGGCGACGAAGCGACCACTCGTTATAATCAGAAGTGGCTAATGACCGTTCATTCTGATTCACTGACGACTTGTCACACTTTCTCCCCGGCCACAATCCCACCATTTGCATGGAGTGCGTGGGAGGAAAGGCCTCTCTGATGGGAGCATGTAGGCGAAGCAATGGTCCTTAAGCTGTTTTCGCTCTTCAGGGAGCACTCTCGAGACGTTCACGATGGTCGTGAAGCATTACTCGGGGATTGCACGGAAAAGGTCGACTTGAAGAAGACGAAAATATTTCAGATTGGGTAAGGTTACTTTTTTTTAAACCACAAAAGTTTTTAGAACACAATTTTTTCATATAAAAGGATCCATATTTAAAAATAAAAAAGCCAAATCTTCAAACTTTATCAATCAAGCTTTTATTCACCTATCATACGAAAAATTCTCAAGTTTTTGGCTATTTTTTTATCTTTTAATTGGATAAAACATAATCTATACATGAAAATAAAAACTTGTTTTTGTCAGAACCAATTAATCCGCTCTGTGATTCGCTAATTCGAATGTAATTGCATTCGAATCAGTGTTTCCGAATTCGCTACTTGGAACGATTGACAGCTATCAAAAGCTTGAAACCATGCAAGATATGTAGATTAGATAAGGTAAGGCGAGTTTTCCAATTGGCAAACAATAGTTAGGCCGTTGCAAATATTCTTCAAAGGTTATGTTACAAAAATATTTTCTCAAAAAAAGAAAATTCAACAAAATTTTGGACTACCCTACTGAAAAAAAAAACGGGTAAAAATTACCCGGCAAATGGTTAAATTATCACTTTTGAGCAATTCTCTGAGATTTCGGTCATTCGATTTTTTTTGTATTTTTTAATCCAGCTGAAACTTTTTTGGTGCCTTCGGTATGCCGAAAGAAGCCATTTTGCGTCATTAGTTTGTCCATATAATTTTCCATACAAATTTGCCAGCTATTGTCCACGAGGGGGGGGGGTTGAGATTCCCAAAAAAGTGTCCACGTGGTTTATGGATGGACCCCTTAAGGGGTAGAAAATCACAAAATTTCATATTACAGAAAATTTATTGAATCCACTAAATGATGATTTTCAATCACTCATGAAGATATAACATGATTAAACTGAGTTAGAGATGATTTTCAGCTCAACATTTTGCCGTGCGCAAAGCGGACTGTCAAACTTTCTGAGCGTTTTTCTCGAAACACCGAGTTGATTTACGGGTGCCACGATATCTTGAGATGGGATGGACCAAATTGGCTGAAAATCGGGGTGAAGACTCTCAAGAACTATCCCGTGTGCATGACGAAGCCCGATTTCGAAATTTTGCTTTTTAAAAAATACAAAAAACATAAACTGACGATTTTTTATATGAAAAACACAATCATCGGGACTGGCAACACCAGCCAGCAACAGTCAAGTGTTCGGAGCTCTTCAAACTTTTCGATTTTTTTCGCCGTAAATTACCGTGATTACCCGCGAGTTTGCTCCTCCAGCATGCCAAGGGCCGGCCGTGGCCGAGGCAGTTCGAGTGCGGCCTCGAAAAACCCGCGAAGTTCATCTACCGGCAGAGTGCAGAAAGGTAAACATACCAACGCCGCATCGACCGCCATCGCGCACGGGAGCGTGCCCGGTGACGTCACCGATCCTTCATTTTTACACGTGTCATACCGTCCACGTGAGTCCCCAGTACGGACGAGACAATCGACCCGGGCATCCGGAAGCACTTCCGGCCAGCAGCAGCAGCAGCAGCAGTCCACCAGCACTACGACAACAACCACTTCCAACGTTCCCACCAGCAACGAATTTGAGATGCTGAGTGGAGATGAAAACAACACCGACAGTGACAGCAGCAATGCTGACGACGACGATGACGATGATGAACTTGCGCGCAGGCAAGAAAAGACGAAAAATTGTAATTCTCCAAAGGAACGACGACCACCTCCAATTTTTGTTTTGGATACGTTGGCGGATGATGTTGACGAGTTGCTTGAGGGACTCCAATATTGTCTCAAAATTAGCAAAACTTCTGTGCAAGTGATTACCCACAAGAAGCTGCATTTCGACTTGGTGGTGAAGAAGTTGAAGTTGCGAAACTTCAAATTCTTCACATTTGACCCTGCAGAGAAGGTCCCAGTGAAGATCGTCCTTCAGGGATATCCGGACCGCCCGATCTCCGACCTGGAAGAACACCTGACGGGCGTCAAGGTAAAGCCTCGAGAGATAAAGGTGCTCTCGAAATCGACTACAGTGACAGGTACGTACACTTTGTACCTCCTGTACTTCGATCGTGGGTCCGTCAAAATCCAGGATCTACGGCGGATTAAAGCACTGGACGGCTTCTTCGTGACGTGGCGATTCTACACGAAAAATCCGACCGACGCAGCGCAATGCCACCGCTGTCAAAAATTCGGACACGGTTCCAGAAACTGCAATCTTCCACCCCGGTGCGTAAAGTGCGGTGAGACCCACTTCACCGAAAGGTGCAATCTTCCGCGGAAAGACCAGCTGGGGGAAAACGCCCAGCAGCACAAAGCGCGCGTCAAGTGCGCGAACTGTGGTGGAAACCACACGGCGAATTTCCGTGGCTGTGCCGCGCGGAAAAAGTACCTCGAGGAGCAGGACAAGAGGAAGAAAGCGCCAGCGTCCCGCCAACCTCCGAAGACTTCGAGCTCGAACGCTGCAGCAGCTGGCGGCGGAGCGGTTCAATCGACCAACCCAGCGTTCCCTCCCGGTTGGGGAGGTTCGTACGCTAGAGTAGCCGCTTCTGGGGGCGGTTCTCCCCGGGGACAAGCTGATGTTACCGGTGATGACCTCTTCACGCTTCCTGAGTTTTTCGCCCTTGCTGGAGAGATGCTCACGCGCTTTCGTGCCTGCCGAAACAAGGCAGAACAATTCCAAGCTCTCAGTGAGCTGATGATGAAGTACATCTACAACGGATAAGCTGCCTTGTGCAGTGAAGCTTTTCGACGTCAATAGACAAAACATACTGTGATTTAGTTATAAGCTTTTCTATTTCTATCCTTTTCCTTAGTAAATCTAGAAGGTTTTTTTTTTAATTTTTCCTTCTCTTGCCAAATCTATTGTTAGAATATCCAATTACATCAAAATGAATTATAGTTCAAATCATAGTTGAAAGGAACTCCAAAACTCTATTAGGTTATAAGAAATACGGAATTGTTAATTGATTATTTACTAATAAAATAAATTGAATTGAATTGAATTGAATTGAAAAACACAAAAATATTTTTATCTTTTTTTAAAATAAGTTTTTTGAAAATCGGCCTTCGTCATGCACACAAGACCGGTTTAAAAAGTCTTCACCAAAATTTTGAGCCGATTTGGTCAAGGCAGGGTTGAGATATCGTGGCACCCGGTTTTTGAAACTGCTAACTTCAAATAGCTATATCTCGGCAATGATACAACCAAATGTCTTCAAAATTGTTTTGATAATAGATGAAAATGTATATTTTAATTCCCTGAAAACAGATTTTAAATAAAATTAAGTTTGTGTTCACACCAGCCTCTGACTTTTCTGTCGATTTACATTTATGTAACCCCTTAAGAACTTCTTGATTGCAAATTCGATTTTAAATCGAAAAAGGAAGTTGAAAAAGTTTTGCGACCAATTATCAATTTTTTAAACAATTCAGTATTGATTCAAAAATTCATAACTCGTTCAAAGATTTTTTGCCCGTTCTGGAAATTTCTGAAACTTGGCATTTGATGTGCCCTAAAACATATTAGAAAATAAAAAATAATAATAAAAGTATGTTTTTGCAAATCAAGTTTAAGTGTCAAAAAGTGAAATTAAAAATCACAAAATAAAATTACCGTGTATCTTTTTTTTACGGGTAATTTTATGATAGTTTCATTGTTTGATATTGATAATAGACGCATATTTGCTGAGATATAATCACTTACATAAAAAAAGCATATTTTTTCCTGTTTGCTTTTCTTTTTTTTTTGTTTCTTATCATTAAACATTGGTCCGATCTTCAATGTTTTGAAGCAAATTTGTAGGACATTTTCTGATCTTGTCGAAAATAGTAAATTATGCAACAAGTTGCAAAAAGAAGATTTATCAGCACGAGTCGTACACGAGTCAAGTGCCGAAAAAGTAAAGTTTTGCTACGAGTTGCATATTTTTTTTAATTCCGAAAAAAACACTCTTTAAATGGAATTTTAAGTCAAATGTCCATGTGTTTAGTAAATTCACCTTTCAATCAAAACTTTATTGAAAAGTATTACTTTTTAATTAAAGTGCTAAAAAGAACAACTTTTCAGCATCCATATCAGTGTTGAAGAGTAGCACTTTTCAGCATTTGTATAGAAAATTATTACTTTTCAATTCAGTAATTTTTGGTAGAGCAAAGTAGGCCGTTTCGTCGTTCGAGAATGACGGGAAAAGTAAGTGGTTTTACGATACAATTGCAAATTTTATTACAGGTGGTCAAGCTTGGTCATGACTTCTTCAGGTAAAAAAGTCACGTTTTGGACAAAAAAAAGCATTTTAAGTGGCTATAACTTGCAAACAATGCACGATACCAAAATTTTCGATCGCAAATCTGATTTTACATCAAAAAAAAATTTCGACTATTTTTCTCACGTTTTTTTTAAATTATGATTTTTTTGAAAAATTGCCGATCTGTCAAATGAACTTTGACCAATTAGTGCCATAACTCAAAAGATGCAATTTCGTGTCATCTTAAACAAATCCAACAATGAGATTTAAAAAAAATATTTTGCGAGTTGTGAGTGAATTGTTGTGTTAGAGAAAAGGGGATTTTTTTAGAGTGTAGTGATTTTTTGATAACTGGTTACATTTAAAACATTTTATCTTTTTTCAACTTTTAATTTGCGTACATTTTAATTCTAATTAATTTCTAACTAACTGTCACAAATTTCCAAAATATTTTACAAAAAAAAAGATTTCAAAAATAAATATCAAAATCTCCAATGAAGAAACTTTAACATTTTCTTCCATCCACGACTTAGCTTTCCAGTGCTTCAAACATAACCTCGTCGACCATCTGTGCCACATTGGAATCGACTGTCAAAGAAATGGAAAAAAAAACACATGCATTCAAGCCACTTCGAGCTGATCGAGAAGAGTGAAAAAAAAACCTATCAATTCGCTGATTGCTTTTGCGTACACTTTTTTTTTTTTTGCACCAACACTCGAGGGTGATGACAAGATTTTGCCACTTTTCCACCAAACGCATAATCACCAGCAAAGCGCTCCAGCTCAGCTCAGCTGGAAAGACGCGTTTTTGTCGTGCCCCCTTTTTTGCCGATTGAGTCTGAGGGGAACCCAAAAGTAGGGCCCCAAGTCTTTTTGGCAAGCATCTCCTTTCGTAGATATTGGGGCTCAAGGCAGAATGTTGCTCATTTCCCGCGCGAACCAGCTATGAGCATCATCATCATCGACTTCCTTCGACGACGACGACGACGAAATCGACCTCTTGTGGGTGTCTCGTACATGCCTCTTTAGCGTGTCGGTTAGGGTCGATATGTTGGGATGGTTGGGGTGTGGAGAATACATAAATTGCAATTTGTTGCCACTCTGGGCACTTGAATGACTAGGACTTGCCGATAACGGCTGCTGTACGTAAGCAGATAATGATTATTTGCGAGCGCATGCTTCCATTATGAGAGGAATTAAGGGAAGGAGCTTAAATTGCACACACTTTATGCGGTTTATTCATTCGATATTCTCACTTGAAAACATGAGCAAGAGCTGTTTTCATGATTGAGTTCAATATTTTAAGGTGACAAGACCGTGTAGTTGGCGATACCAAGTAAATAAATATATTTGACAACACTAGAAAATAAATTAGTTTGCTTCACAACGATTGGGTGGCATCTTCTTGCAATATTTTCTACACCCTCGGCGAGAGCAAAAACTACCCTACAGAAAGGGAAAAAGTTGATTGCAAAACATGATTGGTTCGTATGTATGGTGCCCCCGAGAGCAAAAAAAACTTGTTGGTTGTTTCATATATGACCCTGTCTTTCGGTTTTGATATTAAATCGAAACATTGTATCCTAGTTCCTTGGAAACTTACCGTGGGTAGTAATAGTTGAATGATGTTTGTACATTTTGAATGAGACACAACTCGACAATTTTGAAGTTGATGTCAGTAAATGCTTCAGTTTCGTCAATGTGTAATAGATTTGGCCTCCCTATTATTATTTTTTATAACTTCTATTCCGTGGCAATTGAAAAAAAATAATAAAATCTGGTTAAGCACCCACGTTTAACTATTCCATTTACACCCGAAATTTACGTTTCAATTTATTGGCAGAAAATTCACTATAATTAAATTCTGTCGTTTGAAGCGTGAATCAGCGGGCCCAAATCTATCATACCTCGACGAAATAAATCGTCTAGCCTTTGATAAAATAGCCAAAGAAAAGCAAAAAAGCAAAGTAATCCACTTTAACGACCCCCGGGTCTTTTGTGGTCTCTGTTGCAAGTTTCTGCTCATTTCTAGGCGTCCGAAGGTTATGTGTGGTGAGTCACCCAAAACCTCTTTTGCGCAAATGGACCGACGTTTTACTTCCCCATCCGATAGAAGGCAGGTTTTGTTATAGATAGAAAAGCAGGTTTTGTTATTTTTGTTTTCTTTTTATTTATTATTAATTCACTTGAAATTATAATGATTGCAATTGCCACAAGTGTCCTAATCCATACAATAAAAACTTTCTCTTGCTGAGCATTTCATTTTTCTGAAAGAAACACTATTGTCAAATCGAGATGGAATAATCGCAAAATAAAATCTATTTTACTTGCGAACTTTCTCAAAACACTCAAAAGAAAATCGCTCCCGAACTTTTTGGAAAAAAAACAATCAGTGGAAGATATTTTGTGATATTCATTGTCAGTACAACGTAAATTAATTTATTTTGTTTTGTTTACAAAAAGTGACAGGTCGACGTGTGACGTTACATTTACAAGTGTAGTAGTGATGTTGATGTTCCGCTGAAGATTCCAGATGATGATTTCTTGAGTTTCTTTTTACCGATCTTTCGAGCGCGAGAATGGAGAGCCAAGTTCTCTTCCGATTTTTTCATTTGATTAGCGTCACATATTTATATTTTTTATGAAGATTCTTCCATCGCTGAATTCATTACATTAAAAAAAATATGTGTTCTCATCAAATTGAAAGTTGGTAGTTATCTCGTATTTCGCAAATTAATTCGCGATTTTAAAATTGGTCATTTCGTTTTGTTTCATTTGTTTCGCTCAAAGTTGGATTCCCAAAATACGTATTTATTAATTTTCGATAGTTTTATGGAACTCAAAATTACATAGATTATGGTGCAATCTGGTTTGAAAGACATAATTTTTTGAAAAAAAAAAGTTTTCAAAACATTATTATTTAAATTTGTAATCGAAATGTACTTTAATTTTTTTTAAAAATTTTACCATTTATCGTTTTTTCTTAATACTTTATGACACATAGCTACCACGACAAAAAAAATTGAAAAGTTGAGAAAATTGCCAACAATTTCCTCTCTGAAGCTTTGAAAATTGTAGTACGTCTGTCCCAGCCTGGGACAGACGTACTACAATTCTTGGGACTCCCAGGAGTTCCCGAGAATTTGTATATTTTGTCCAAGGAATTTCCGTAATAAAAAAAAAACTGATTTTGGTGTGACAATTCAGATGTGATTGTGGAAATAGATAAATAATTTAAATTTGTATTCGGCATATATCAGTATTAATTTCGCTTATATGGATTTTTTAAAGGTTTGTTGGCAGATCCGCAAAATGCCTAGCGCTTTAAATACTTTCTATTTATTTTTATATATTATAAAAAAGACTGGGTATTATATTGACATTTATTTATGATCTTAAATTTGAAAAAAAAAATATCATATTTAATTAATTTTCATAAAACAATGGCATCTTGGGCAAATTAGGACAAAAAGTTCCTATAAGTCAGCGATTCTCAATGGGGGTACCGGGCCTACTTGATTTACATGGTAGGGGGTACCGGCCTAGAAGAAGGTTGAGAATCGCTGCTATAAGTAATTGTGCTTTATATGTTTCTAGGACCTTTTCGCTTCGCTTCGCTTCGTGATTTTAGCGGATTACAGACTGGATTTTGCCATGTTAAGTGATGATTGTCTAAGCCCAAGTTGCCTAGGAATCGATAATTTAATATGTTTCTAGGACCTCTAAAAAACTCTAAAAATGTAACGAATTCGGACAGCTGTTCGACTTTTTTTTTGCGTAATGTTTTGATTTTTTGAATGATTTCGGTTATAACAGGAACAGAACATAAAAATAGTACTCCGATTTTCAAATTTATTGCTTTCAAATCTCCTGTACCTATTCAGACTGTAGACTTTCCCCTGTTTGAGCTGGTCACTTAAAGATAATTCGTAAAGTTTTTTTTTCTCGAAAAGTCCTATAAATATATGAAACACAATAGCTTATTGGACCTTTAAAAAAACTCTAGATTTGTAGAATATATTTTTATTACAACATTAAATTCTGAACTTATCAAAATTTTTACATTGACTGATATCATTTTATTTGTTGTTTTTTTTGTTTGTTTTTTTTTGCATTTTAAAAGAAATTCTATAAACGTTTCTAGTCATGTCTTATAAAAAAATAAATAAAGGAAAAAATATAAGCATGGAAGACATATTTAATTTAAATCAATTTCAATAAAAAATGGTTGGTCATTTAAAATCCAAGGCACACCAAAGAACAAAAATTTCAATTTTTAATTTCTTTTCCGCTATCTAAAAACTGGTTTCGATGGAAGAGTAGATTATCACCAATCAATGATATTGGGTAATTTCATAATTTTAAGCCTGAAAACACAACAAATATAAAAAAAACATAGATTTTATGAATGTTTAAAAAAATTTCCGTGATTCCAAAAAATATTTTTCCCGTTTACCGGAAAATTCAAAACCCGGGAAAATTGGACACACTAGAACATTAAGGTTCTTAGATACAGCCTCACATAGAATTCAAATATATGGAAATGAGTTTTTCTAAGTGACCTCTAATAACCTGTTATTTTCAACTGACGATATCTCAAAAACGTTTGATTTTCAATGTTTAAGAATGAAACTTTTGAGGAATTTTCTGACCTTTCAATAAAAATAATTTAAGAATTCAGGTTTGGAAACTTCTTCAAATAGATAGTTTTCCTAATATCATAGTTTAGAGCAAATTATAAAATTTTTGCAAATATTTTTATTGAAAAGATCAGAAAATTATAAAAAAAAAATATTTTATAACATTGAAAATCGAAGTTTCCGAGATATTGTCAGTTGAAAAATACAAGCTAATCAGGTAACACATAGAAAAACTCAATTTAATCAATTCGAATTCGTTATGAGGCTGTATCTCAGATACTAATTGTCCGATTTACAAAGATTCAGAGAGAAAACTGTTGGAAATTTTGTCAGCCTCAATTTGTTTTGGTCTGGAGGTTCTTTTTTTCGAAAAGTTTTTTTTTTTTTGAAGCATAAAAACAAAATAAATCGAAAATAAATACTCAACAGAGCTCATAACTAGATAAAGATACATTTTACTTAAAAAATGTAAAGAACTTTTAGATTGCAAATTAAATTTGGTTTCAAAATTGAATTTTTGTCCGTCTACAAGAAAAGTCGATTTTCAAAAACGGAGCGAACTACTCAGTTAAACAAAAAATCAATTCAATTCAAAAGCGGATAAAATCTCAACACGCTCTGCTCAAACGAACCGTTGAATTCACACTTTTCCTCCACACCTCCCGACGCTACCGGATCAACAAACTTGGTGACAGATTCAAATCCAGCCCAATTCAATTACCTTTTTCGTGTGGTTTAACCACTGGGGCTGGAGGATAGGGAGGTGGATGTAGCTGTGAAAAAAAAGCCAACCCCAAGTCAAGCTTTTGGACTTTTCCCGAGCAGACGGGAATAACCTGGGAATAACATTTTTTGATATTTGAAAATACTAGGCCAATAAATTTTTTTGTTATTTATAACAGGTTTTGTTATTCGTCGTTATGATTTTTTTGTTATTGGATTGTTATTGTAATAACAGACTTATAACATTTTTAGTTATTCTGCGAACAAATCTTTGTTATTATTTTTTGTTATTTTAACAACTAATCCGATCATCCCAATAACAGTTGAAGTTATTTTTCCATAACAAAAAATGTTATTCCAAAGTTGTTTTGGCTTTCAACCCATATCAGACCAATAACAATTTTTGTTATGATAACTTAAATTGTTATTAAAGTCTTATTCAAAAATGGATTATGCAAGAATATCCCATAACACTTTTTGTTATTTTAACAGTATTTGTTATTGAAATGGCATGAATTTTGTTATTACCGTCCGCTCGGGTTCCCTCAGAGTCCCACACAGCCATCCAGTGTGTGTGTGTGGAAAATCTAATAAAGCTCAAAGGTATCAAAAAGGGGGAAGTTTAGCCCGAATGTGTGCACACAATATACACATACAGAGAGTGCTGGAAATCTGGATAAATTGTGTCAAGTGTGAGTGAAAAGGGGGCGGTGAAAACAATCCAATTGCCACAGGAGGGACGGGACGGAAATCTCATTTGAAACCACACAGTGACGACCCCCTTTGCCCTCACTTTCAGCAGAAGTTGGGCGGGAAATCCTTTCAAGTTGCTACTTTGTGTTGCTCATTTTGAGTTGACTTTTCACAATGTTTTGCGCTGTACTAAAGTTAAGGATTATTGTGCGTTTTCCGAGCAGGATGGAGGGAGGAAGGAAGTAAGCTTAAGTGGCCTCTTTTTCCCTCTCTCTCTCTCGATTGCTGTGGACGAACTCTTTTCAGTTCCGATGAAGCAGTAAGTGGCTAAGTGGGAGGATGCACATTATTCAAGGACTCTTGTGGGTACTGGGAGTTCCAGGAAAAGGAAAACAAAATTGCAAGTGCACTCGAAAAAGACTCTGTTGGAGTAAAGATGGAGAGAATATTTACTTTTAAGTCTTATCTTTGAATTTGTTGAGTTCATGTGATTTTTGTTGACTTAAAACTGTAAATAGATATTGGGGAACATGAGAACATGATATCTTAATAACAAATACAACTCAAACTAAATCCAATGACGTATTGTGAAGTTTGGTCATTGGACATTATAGTTAAGATGCTAAACAAAAATGTCTACATTCTTTGTTTTTTTCGACAATGTTCGATCTTTAGAAAGCATTGGAAAATTTTAAGATTGGAAGTGTGACTTGTTTGACGTGACTTTGCCAACCCTTTAAAAAAAATAAAATTTTCTGGGGTCAACTTTAGCTGTGTTTTTCACTAATATTTTGTATATATTTAAAGTGGTTGGAGGCACAAAACAAAACAAATTTTAATTTTCAAGCCTAATTTCCAATATTTTTAAGCAAAAAGTATAACAAATTGCTTTATACATTATTGCAGTTATAATGTACTACCAAAAATGCAGAACATTTATGAATTTATGAAAATATTTTTTTCCTAAAGTTTTATGTCGTTTTCCGATCTGTGGTTAGAAAATTCCAAAATTACAAAAAGTCTTAAACTTCCCAATTTGATTTAAAATGAAAAAGAGATTCTTTCTAACAAAATTAAGAAGTAAAGTTACTTTTTGCAATTCCGTCGTTAAACTACTTACTTTTCCTGTCATTTTTGAACGACGAAATAGCCTACTTTTCTGTACCAAAAATAACAGAATCGAATAGCAACACTTTTCAAAATAAATGCTGAAAAGTTCTACTTTTCAGCACTGAAATGGGTGCTGAGAAGTTGAACTTTTCAGCACTTGTTTCGAAATGTAACACTTTTCAGCATTTTTTTGATTTAAACGATTTATTGACAAAATACATGAAAATTTGACTTAAAATTGCACTTAATGGATGTTTTTCGGAATTGCAAAAAATGTTGTATGGAACTCGTTGCAAAACTTGATTTTTTCAGCACTCTTCGTATTTATCCAACTCGGTGAACCTCGTTGGATAAATGTACGACTCGTGCTGTAAAAATCCTCTTTTTGCAACTTGTTGCATAAACTACTATTTTGCATTTCTCTTTGTTTCGTCGTCCGTGTCTGTCGCGGGTGTCCATGAACGGCCATGATCGATGACGACCAACTTTTTCAAAACTTTTTTTCGTAAAATCGCGATAACTCGTGATGTTTATAAGCAAACCCCTTATGTCTATATATCAAAATTTTTGTAATTGTCTGCTCTACAACTTTGTAGAACAATGTTACACTCTAAAAAATAACCCTGCAAAGTTAGAAAAAACACGAAATTTTAAAATGAAAAATTTTGTTCTAAATGAAAAAATGACCCTTCTGGGAAAATGTAGATTTGAAAAGTACATTAAATTTCCCATAAAATGACATGTTCCAAAATTTTTTACAGTCGAGTAACAGAAAATGGGAGAATTTTTAAAACTTTTTTAGTGTTTTTTTCGATGAAAAATACGTTTTTTTGGAATTCTGAGTACGCCATCAAATCGGGTGTCTAATTTTACATAAAAGTCCCTTTGACACCAAATTTCTATCTCTTCACCGTTTCAGGCTGCAAATTATTGAAAAACACCTCTTTTTTCGCATGTTCAAAAATGGAAGGGGTCGTACCGCCCCTCCGTCACGAGATATCAAAAAACGGACCTCGGATTCGTGATCAGGGACAAAAGTTACCCCTTAGGACAAAGTTTCACGCAAATCGAAGAGGGGTCGGGGCAACTGCTGTGTGAGTTGGCGGAGAATTACCCAAATCATATAAATGAGAAAAAATGTTTTGTGTACCATAATGTTACTAGAAATGCGTAACTTTTTTTGACTATTAAAAAATTATGGATTGTAACGTGAATAAAAATAAACAATATTATTAGAATTTACCTATTAGATTTATTATTATTAAAAAATATGACGAGTGCACAGTAGTCCGTCCCAAAGAAAAGAAAAGTGGTCAAAATCTTGGTGCTAAGCCCAAAAATGATGGATTAGGATGTCAACAACAATGTTTCCAATGTTCAATGTTAAAATATGAAACATTCGTGAAATTTTCTGATCTTTTCGAAAAAAAATGTTTTCAATTTATTTTAAATCAAGACTAACATTTCAAAAGGGCCAAAAATTTAATATTACGCCCTTTTGAAATATTAGTCTTGATTTAAAAAAAAAGAAAATATTTTTTTCGAAGAGATCATTTTCTGAATGTTTCATATTTTAGCATTGAAAATCGGACCATTAGTTGCTGAGATATCGACATTAGAAAATGGTGGGTTGTTTGGGTGAGACTTACACAGAATAAAATATGTAAATTTACACAGGATGTAATTGCTGTTTCTTATGTAAACTCACTGAATTTAATGTAAAATATGATGTAAAGAGCAAAAGTCATGGAAATTACTCCGATGTAAATCTAAATCTAATGTTAATCATGAATCTAATGGAAACGTTGAGCATGGAAACTCAAATCTGATGCATTTCTACCCGGGTTCGGCTTCCTGTAAATTCTTATTCAATGTAAATAATGTTTCCAATGTATTTCTGCCAAACATTAACTTCAAAACTACCCAAGCCAAAAATAGTTATATTTGGTTCTTTTTCAATCACTCTCATACTTCGCTGGCCCACTGCCTGAGCTTCGATCTGAACAAGTTGATGCTGTAGCCGCTCGTATATAAAATGCGAAGATGGCTCAGTCGGCAGCGGGTAGCCGCAGTAACACCGAACATCCTACCCGGCATCCGTTCAGTTCCAGTCCAGCGTAAATCCACATGCCGGTCGAGGAGAAAGCTACCCCTACCTGTGAAATATCTTTTTAAAATGAGAAATTCCTTTTGCTGCTCGCTTCAATAATTTTAAAATAGAACATAGGCCACACCCTTTTCCTACTGCAATCCAAGTCGAGCTTCTCATTACCATATGCAAATCAGAATTAGTAGATTTGAATTAGTCTAGCAAAACTAATGTAAATTTCCAATGAATCTAACGTAAATATACATCATTTATCATGATACCTTTTGGTACATGATAAATAATGTAAATTTACAGGAATATTTTTTTTCTGTGTAGAAAACATCAATTTTTCTGTTTTTAAATCTAAACATAGAAACATGTACCCTCCCTGTAAAGGCTTATGAATTGATCTCAGTTGAAAGGTTCTCCAAATCTCTGAATTGCAAATGTAACATCCTGGAGCAGAACTGTTAAATTCTAATAAACACCAATTGAATTGAATTGAATAAATCTTTGCATGGCAATATCTCAGCAACTAAGGGCCGTATCAACAAAGTTCAAAAAAGCAAAATGTAGTGAATTTTCTCAGCTTTTCAAAAATATTTTTTTCAAGAATGGGCAAACATGGGCACTAATTTAAAAAAAAATGGATAACTGCTACTATTTTCAAAAAAAATACCTGAAAATGGCTATAACTTCAAAACGGTGCACTTTACCAAAATTTCACTGAAGTACTTTTTGATTGCAAATTTGATTTTACATCGAAAAATGAAGTTGAAAATTTTTGCCACAAATATTTCGATTTTTTTTAAATCAGTATTGATTCCAAAATTTATAACTCGGCCCATTCTGGAAATTTCTGAAATGTTGGCTTTTGATGTCCCCTAAAACATATCAAAAAAATTCAAAATAGTGTTTTTTTTTTGCAAGTGAAATTAAAAATCACCCAAATTTTTTTACCGTGATCAAAAAATTCCTTCAAAAGATACAGATTTTCGAATTATCATAAATCATTTTTGTATGGGCAGCTGCCAAAATTGTATGGAAAATTATATGGACAAACTAATGATGCAAAATGGCTTCTTTGGGCATTCCAAAGGTACCAAAAATGTTTCAGCCGGATTAAAAAATACAAAAGTTAAATTAAAAGAAAAAAGACCGATTTCGTAGAGAATTGCTCAAATGACATATTCATAAGTTACAACTGTTTAAACTCCTCGATAGAATCAAATAAAGCTCAAATGGATCATTATTTTTATAACAATTCATTAGTATAAATGAATTTTCCGTAATTAATTTAATTTTTATGTTTTTGCAAAAAAAAACGTTTGTTTACAGCTTGTAAAAATGAATTTTGATTGAATTTTAATTTAATTTAAATTAGATATAAAAAAAACTTTTGTGAAATTGCTTACAATTTATTGATATGTTGATGGAAACATATTAATAAATTGCAAAAAAACATTTTTGAAAAAGTTTGAGAAAAAATAAAAAATAACAAAATTTGAACCGTTTTTTGAATGCCGATAAAGTTTTCAAAAGCAGATTTTTGACGTCTGATACAAATACAGTATTTTTACCCCTTAATATAAGAATTCAATGTGGCAACCCTGCCTGAAGCATGGCTGGCTTATTTTCTATTTGCTCTTCGTATTTTTGGAAAAAGATAAAAGATCCCATCACTTATTTCAACAGGTGAGCACAGCCATATCCCACGTCAAACCCCACCTACACCTGATGTTTGACTGGCTTACAAAACTCTGCCAGAATAAATATAAAGAAAGCGGATTCTCGTCACACATCAACTCCCCGGCCAACGGAAAAGTGACGTGAGCTGGGAGGGAATAAGTGATAGCTTTCAATTTATGCTTAATGTACCTTCATAATTTCGTTTCTCCCCTCTTGGGTGGGAGGGGGGTTGAGCTTTCATCGGAAAACGAAAACTGTTTGACTTTTCCAAATCCGATTTCAATCGTGTGCGTACGCGCGTTTCATGTGTTTGTGTTTGCCGGCTCGGTTCGGGATCCCAGAAAGGAAAAGGGATGATGTGTTCTTTTTGGGAAACTCGTTATCGAAATGATAAATTGAATAAAAGCATCACGTTCCTTTCTTTGTAAAAAGCTTTCCTGTGTTGGGATCGTCAATTGATGTATTCAATCAGCCTTTGCGAGAAAAACATGCTGATTAGTTCTTCTAACTAATAAATAAGCTTTCAAGCAGAAACAGCGATTTATTCGCAGAAGCTTCAAATCGTCGAAATAATTGTGCGTCGATCAACTGAGTTTGAAAATTATAACCATCAGTTTATGTTTTATGGATAGCATTAAATATTCAACCTTCCCCCTCCCACCCAGACAACCGCGTGATGAAAGGGAATTTCTAATGGCACGCCAAATCATTTGCCAGCAGCCAGCAATCCTTCCGAAGCAAAAGTGAAAGCTGCTGACGAATTTTGACGAGCATATTTATGGGGGTTTGAAATTTATACCTTCCCGCGTGAAGGCTGTTCGGGGAAATGTTTTTCGGATACCGCAGGGGCTTTTCATCACCACATCCGTCCGTCGGCTTTACTCCCAGAATTTTGCAAGATTGATTTAATGCCTTAATCTAATTGAATTTCATACTTTTCAGGAGCAGCAATCTTTGGGGTTGAAGATTGAGGTTTTCGTAGGAGATCATTAGAATCGTGTTCAATCTGAAATTTATCTTTGGAACTTTCGAAATCGTTCAAATAATTTCTGAGATATAGCCTCACATAAATTTTAATCGATGAATATGAATTTCTCCATAAGTCACCACTAGCCTTTAATTTTCAACAGACGATCTCTCGGAAACTATTGGTTCGATTTAAAATGTCAAAAATTTAAGCTTTTGAGCAATTCTCTACGAAAACGGTCTTTTTTTTAGAATTTTAATTTTTGTATTTTTTTAATCTGGCTGAAACTTTTGTGGTGCTTTCGGTATGCACAAGAAAGCCATTTTGCATCATGAGTTTGTCCATATCATTTTCCTTACAAATTTGGCAGCTGTCCATACAAAAATGATGTATGAAAATTCAAAAATCTGTATCTTTTGAAAGAATTTTTTGATCGATTTGGTGTCTTGGGTGAAGTTGTAGGTATGGATACGGACTACACTGAAAAAAAATGACACAAGGTAAAAAAAAATTGGTGATTTTTTTTATTTAACTTTTTGTCACTAAAACTTGATTTGCAAAAAAAAAACTATTTTTAATTTTCTTTAATTTTTGATATGTTTTAGAGGACATCAAATGCCAACTTTTCTGAAATTTCCAGAATGGGCAAACAATCTTTGACCGAGTTATGAATTTTTGAATCAATACTGATTTTTTCAAAAAATCGAAATATTGAGCAACAATTTTTCAACTTCATTTTTCGATGCAAAATCAAATTTGCAATCAAAAAGTACTTTACTGAAATTTTGATAAAGAGCACCGTTTTCAAGTTAAAGCCATTTTTAGGTAACTTTTTTGAAAATAGTCGCAGTTTTTCATTTTTTTAAATAAGTGCACTTGTTTACCCACTTTTGAAAAAAAATAAAAATATGAAAAGCTGAGAAAATTCTCTACATTTTGCTTTTTTGAAATTGGTTGATACGAACCTTAGTTGCTGAGATATTGCCATGCAAAGGTTTAAAAACAGGAAAATTTATGTTTTCTAAGTCTCACCCAAACAACCCACCATTTTCTAATGTAGAAATCTCAGCAACTTATGGTCCGATTTACAATGTTAAAATATAAAACAAATTGTATTTAAAAATTGGTCCGATTAACAATGTTAAAATATAAAACATTCGTGAAATTTTGCAATCTTTTCGAAAAAAATATTTTCGAAAATTTCAAATCAAGACTAACATTTCAAAAGGGCGTAATATTGAATGATTAGTCCTTTTGAAATGTTGGTCTTGATTCAAAAAAATTGAAAACATTTTTTTCGAAAAGATCGGAAAATTTCACGAATGTTTCATATTTTAACATCGTAAATCGGACCATTAGTTGCTGAGATATCGACGTTAGAAAATGGTGGGTTGTTTGGGTGAGACTTGGAAAACATCAATTTTCATGTTTTTAAACCTTTTCATGGCAATATCTCAGCAATTAAGGGTCGTATCAAAAAAGTTCAAAAAAGCCAAATATAGAGAATTTTCTCAGCTATTCAAAAATATTTTTTTCAAAAATGGGAAAACATGTGCACTTATTTAAAAAAAATTAAAAACTGCGACTATTTTCAAAAAAGTTACCTATATATGGCTTTAACTTGGAAACGGTGCACTTTATCAAAATTTCTCTAAAGTACTTTTTGATTGCAAATTTCATTTTACATCGAAAAATGAAGTTGAAAAATTTTTGCAACCAATATTTCGAGTTTTTCAAACAATCAGTATTGATTAAAAAATTCATAAATCGGTCAAAGATTTTTTGCAAAACCTGGAAATTTCTGAAAAGTTGACATTTGATGTTCCCTAAAACATATCAAAAAATAAAAAAAATAAAAATAGTGTTTTTTGCAAACCAAGTTTTAATAAATAACAAAAAGCTAAATTAAAAAATCACCAAAAAAAATTTTACCGTGTATCTTTTTTTTCAGTGTAGTCCGTATCCATACCTACAACTTTGCCGAAGACACCAAATCGATCAAAAAAATCCTACAAAAGAAACAGATTTTTGAATTTTCATTTATCTTTTTTGTATGGACAGTTGCCAAATTTGTATGGAAAATTATATGGACAAACTAATGATGCAAAATGGCTTCTTTGGGCATACCGAAGGCACCAAAAAAGTTTCAATCGGATTAAAAAATTCAAAAAAAAAATCGAATGACCGAAATCTGACAGAACTGCTCTTTTGCGAAATTTTATAATCGTTTCAATAAAAAATTTCCATTGTTTACCTTTTAAAGCATTTTTTGTGCTTCTTTTTGTGGATAAAACAATGTTCAACCAATTTTTTCCATTTTTCCAACCACCTTGCATCATATGATGCCAATGCTGAACATTCTTCGTCCTTGGACAAATTCCCGGTATGTCTCGGTATTGAAACGTACCCCGGCTGTGTGACAGATTACCAAAGGTTCATTATGTTTCCGCGCCAAGGTACAACAACAAAAAAGATGAATATTTCACGACGGACGACGCACCATTGCTTCTTTCCACCCTCCCTTTTGGTACGCTCGACCTGTCAGAGCTGCTCGCTCTTCGGCACCAGTGACACCGCCACAGATTCTATCCGACACGTGAGCCAATAATAACTGCGGCACCATCATCGTAATCACCAAAGCACCATCGAGTCCTTGAAGAACCAGCGGCGGAGTCACAGACAATTTGAAATTGGTTAAAACGTTCGATGAGTTCTCGAATTCACCACAGAACTGTTTTACGTTTTGATTCACAGAAAAAAAAAGTTGAATTTTGGAATGTTGAAAATTTGGTAGGTTGAATATTACCTCTTTTTTTGATAAATATTACATAAAAAATGTGTAAAAATGAGAACCTGATGAATATTCATCAAAAACTGATGAAAATTCATCATTTTTTGGGGTAAAATTAATCATTTTTTTTGCCACAAAATCTGTCACCATTTCCTGATGAATATTACCATCATTTTTTTTCTGTGTTGTTATTTTCGCCACTAGATGGCAGTAGTTTATTTCAAATTCCAAAGTCTGCTTGTCTCTGCTTCTATAGTTAACGCTGTGCGGTACACACGGTTGCCGCAGGCGATGAGGCGTGTATTGGAAAAGTGACAACCCCGTTACCGACTCTGGGACTCGATGGCTCTTCCGAATGACGTTAATGGGCTTTCGGATGTGCTTTTCCCGGTTTTGCAGCCATGGCACACGGCGTTTCTTCAACCAATATGCACCCAAACGGCGGTCGCATGATTGTGATACATGGCGGCATGAAAGTATATCAGAATCTGCATGAAATCTGTCCTCATGCATTTTTTGCGATATAGGGGTATGACATTTTTGCCCGTTACCGACAATTATCGACATTACCGACGGCAGATTGATTGTATTGCAGAAAAAAAATCTTAACAGAACGAGGATTGAACCATCAACTTCTAGGTTGCTGATCCGACACGCTACCACCGCGCCATGGACGCTTGATGAATGGTGAAGGACAGAGCGCGAACATAATGTTCTCTCTAGAGTGTTGCTCGGGAACGCGCCAGCATTCTATGTGTTGGTGAGAACTGCAGATCGCTGACGTGTTTACACGCGGGCAAAAATGTTCTATGGGCTTGCTGCAAAAAATGTAATATAATATAACATTTTCTGCAGCAAATCCACTGTTGCAGATTTTGAGATATATTTTTCGTTTGGGTGTGGGCACATCAGGCTAAGCTCACTGACGAGTCGGCAAATGGAGGGGGATATTCATTGAAAGGTATGGTTGAAAGATGCGTCGTTTACATGAAAAGCCATTCTCCGCACTGAGTGGAGTACAATGGAAACAGGACCTGTGCTAGTGAAACTAAGTGTATCAGCATAGGCAAAGAGGCTTGATGTCTCAAAGTCTTGAGTAAACAATGTTTTTTTCTTATTTTAAGGCTCAGAGACATGAAAAAAAGTCTTATGGACGAACTCTCTAAACCCCGGGGTTCAAAAGTTACAAGTTGTTCAAAATTGAGTATTTTGGGTTAAAATGTACAAAAAAAAAGTATTTTTGATACTTCTAAAATCACTCATAAAATCCTTATTTCATTAAGGATTTCGATCATCTTGACTTCATTCGACGCGTATCAGCAAAAACTATAAGTTCTGATATGTTTTAGCATGATTGAAACATGACTTCTCTTGTCTTTATACGTTTGAACCGTTTGTGCAAGAGGCTTACCATAGAAACAAGTCAAAACGTGATGATATTGAAAACGGATACTACCCAGACTGCTTCAGTTAGTATGGAAGGCTACAGTGCAATGTTGTAACAACTTATTGAGATGTTCTGGGTCATCAAAGAACTCCTTGGAGTTAAGACCGGTGGGTCTACCGCCGTAACAAGCAAGAGGTCAGTGATTTTTTACCACTGATAATCACCGCATAGGTTCAGTGAGTATGGTAGACTACTTTATTAATGTTTTAAATGTCCACGGTCATCCTAGGACTCCCTGTAGTTAAGATATGTGGGTCTGCCACCGTAACGAAAAAAAAGTCTCCTGAACATAATTGTCCCATGATCAAAAAAGAGCAGCTGAGAAAAACGCGATTGAAATTTGTCGATCGATGTCTGTGTTTCTACGCATATTTGTCCCGTGGGTCCCTGTTCGCCCTATATGTCCCTAATTGCCCCAGTTAGCAGTTTATCACTCTTACTTGTGATCCTTTTGCTATACAATAGATAAACACGACATAATGCTTCGTAAAACTATTGATTCCGGGGAAGAAAATACTTGGTGGGACAATTATGCGTAGTATTCCCACGATGGGACAAACAGACTTGGTGTTGTTTTCAATGAGTTCACGAACAAAGTAGGGGAAATATACCCATTTTAATCACTCTAAGCCGTTCGACCAATTCTCATCACTTTTGCCGTTTTCCGCTATTAAATCAACTTTTTCAAGTGTATCAACAATGGAGAGTTGTTTGCTCACTTTTATTTGAGCTATTTATTACTTTGGACCAGTCAAAAACACTTTATGAAAGCTCTAATTAATGAGCAAAATGCTGATAGGCCGATAATAGAAATAGGCTGAAAAAGGGTATAGTTCCCCTAATACATTCTATGGGTTTTTAGAAAAGTATACGCCAAACTAAACTTAAAAATGTTGAAAAGTCAGAATCGTACAAAACTGACATGGGACAATTATGCGTAGAACGGCAGTATATCAATTTTAAAATTTTGTATAAGCCCCCTTTAGGTGATTTTTACCTTCCTCGGATTTATGTAAACTGTTATTTAAAAAAAAAACTATCTTAATCCCACCTTTCTTACTAAAGAATATAACAATGGTAGAACCTCTTTCAATTAATAACATCGACTTTGTTTATTTATAACGTCAGCACAAAAGAAAGTCTTCTGATGAAAGCAAAGAATTATGATGATATTATGAGTATAATAAATGATATGATTTCCAAAAGAAATAAAAAACGCAATTTTCACCAAAAGAATATTTTTAATCGAACAATATGTTTGTACGTTTCTAATCAAACAAGCGTTTATGACAAACGCGATCATAGCAAGCTTCCAAACAACGCACACCGCGGTTTTGGTTTTCTAGTTTCGGTACGAGCCCTTTTGTGTGACTGTGTTGGTGTTTTGGTTCATCGTACCAGCACACCAAGACAAGCAAAACCGAGGTACAAGTGAACCGCGTGTGCCGCACGGTGCAAGGAAGCTAGCTATTCAGCTTCTACATAAGTGAGAGTGTCAGAAATAGCTATTTTTAAAACCGCACCACTACACACTCAATCGCGACTACCTTAAGTAGAAAGCCATTGGCGTCGCCAGCATTGAAAACTTTGAAAACGATATAAACGATGAAAAGCTTAGAAAGCTCCTATTGGAATCCAATAAACCCTGTTAAATAAACTTACGAAATCACGAAAAATGACGTCTACCTTTAGGCGATTTTAGGAGCAACAAATTGATTGTAGCCGGATGAATGTCCTATGTCACAAAAGTTTTTGCATAAACATTGGACAGTTATGCAAAAACGCATAGGGCAAAAGAAAACGAAAAGCTACGATATCTTACACGTTGTAGGAAACATCGGTAGACAAGCTACTACAAAACGAGTATAAGTCGAGCCACAAAATATATGCGCCAGCATTCTCGCGCCAGTATTCGAGGCTCAACTTGACAACTTGTCGACTTGGCGACGAAGCGTCGAAAATCGATGCAGTGTGATTTTTTGACGATTTTTCCGATTTAAATTCATGCTGAATCGACATATTTACGAAGATGAAAATGACGTCCAGCCTTAAAGTAAAACCTATACCTTTCTTTAGTAAGAAAGGCAAAAGAACTGACAAAAAATCGTGTACCTACTTTTTTGGAATAGTCCTCATCACTGCCTACAACTTTGGCGAAGACACCAAATTGATCAGAAAATTCCTTCAGGTGTTGCAGATTTTTGAATATTAACGTACTATTTTTGTATAGACAGCTGTCAAATTGTATAAATAGTTGTATAGTATACCAATGGAAAAAATGGCTTCTTTGGCCATAGGGAAGGTCCCCACAAAGTGTGTGCCAAATAAAATAATACAGATAAAATCCATTTACGGTTTTGGTAGAGAATTGCTCCACTAAAAAAACTAACTAACATGTATCATAAAATTGAATTGAATTCCAGTTAAACCATGCATTCATTAGCAAGTCCTCTCAAAAAGCTCGACATGTGTTATCACATTTCCAATGAATACAAAAAAACACATCAAAGCTGCTATCACCGGTCCACTTAAATGCCAAGCACCCATAAAACAAATCCGAGTTCAAAGTACTCGTAACATTTAGTTTACACAAAAAGTCTGAAGCGTCCTTCAAACGCGTTTGGTCTGAAGAGGGGGAAAAAAGGTGTGCTCTTTCCCTCTCCTCTCTCGCTCTCAATCAATCGACCTTTACATTCATTTCGTGTAATTCGTGCTTGAATAAAGGAAAGTAGAGAAAAGCAGAAGCATCAACACATCTTTAATCGATACTTTTTATTTCGTTTGTTTTTTGTGTGTTTGATTTTTTGAACACAGTTCGGCTGAATGCTCAATATTTATGCCAGAGAGAGCGTTTTTTCTTACTTAAATTTTTTTGCTTTGTCATTTCAACTTTTCCCGCCAAGTTTTTCCAAGCCACACAAATAAACTTTTGCAGTGTAATCAAATGATGTTTCAAGAGACTTAGAAAAAATGCTTTTCTCATTTGAATAAAATTTTCAATATTTAAAACAATGATTTGTTGTGCATAAACCCTTTTCAAATATTACACTAGCTCAATACTTTCGCTAGACGGTACTGACCTGCACCGCAATGTCTGTCCGCGACCCTGAAAATTTTCCAGACACCAACCAACCCGGTTGGTCAGAAAACGAACCAAACTGGGGTAATTTGGTACCAATCATAACCGCATCGTGTGGGCACCAAAAATAAAGGTATTAATCAATAATTTTACGACCATAGTGTGAGTGGACGAAAAACATCCCAACTTTTCTTTTTGTTGTAACTTTTTTTTTAACTTTTCCTCCATGAATATCGCTTTGAGTGGCAGGTAAAATTCCTGATCGAATGCCAATCAAATAATGAAAAGGAAAGAAAAAGTAAAAACGCACCATATCGGATGGATCAAATGTCTGGAGGGGAAAAAAGAAGCAAAAAAAAGGTGAAAATGCGCTCAGGTAACGACCCCCCCTCCCCCCCTCCAGAACGCGCGAGACTCATTTTTCATCGACCAATTTTGGAAGAGGGCTAAAAATAGGCACACGAACCCACCCACCGCGCAGGGGATCATTATCGTGACTGACTGGCGAGGCAAGACTGGAGGCGAATTGTGTCGGGGTTATCTTTTCTTTTTTTTTTTGCCCTCGCAGTCAGTTGGGAAATCCAAAACAGGTCAAGAATAAGGTCAAAGGGGTTTGGTGATTTTGTGTAATGCTCTAATTTATGTCAGTTAAATTCGAGTAGGTATGGTCGATTTATAAGGATGATGCAAATATTTTTCAAAGCTTGTGAATCTTAACATTTTTTTAAGTTTTAGCGAAATTTTGAGTGCAATCAGCTGAAAACAATTTGAAACGGATTCTACTGCGTTTATAGGTCATCATTATTAGATATATTGAAGTTCTTTTAAAAGTATGTCAACTCTCGTGAATTTCAGATGTACAGCACCGAAAAAAGATTTTTTAACAAGAAAAAAAATCATAAGGACTTATATTTTTGGAAACTAATGATTTCAAACCTACTGTTCCAGTGTATAACGCATTTTCCAACAACTTTTTCATTAAAATGTTGAATTTCTGGCCTGCAATTCAATTTTTTTGTATTTCATTTTTTTTTTTTTCATATAGCTTTGACAAATATTTAAATAGGCCTTTTTTTGAAGTTTATGTCCTTCGACTCTGCCCAAGTCGGGGGGGGCAAAAAAATAAAAAAAAAGTATGAAAATTTAAATTAAAAGGCATGGTATTAACATTTCCATGAAAATACTGTTTTAAAATGCATGTTGCACCTGCCCAGTTGTTTTGCAACCATAAGTTTACAAAATATCTAACTTTTGACGATTTTGTTTTTTCACCAAAAAATTTTTTGCGCTGCTGTACAACGGAATTTCACAAAAATCAAAATATGTTTGATCGATCCCAGACATGCTGAATATGATTTTAAAAGCAGGAAAATGCATTTCAATTAGTTTTCAGTCGATTAGACTTATATTTCCATAAAAATGTTCAAGTTTTTTGAAAAAAAAAATTTGTCGCTTGATTTATCGGACCGATTTTGAAGAGGGGGTGATTTTTGGAAAGTATTTAAATACTACAAGAGAGAATTTCCAAAACATTTTTTTTAAATAATGTTGCGTAATATTTAAAGTTTGGCCCTTTTAAAATGTTAGTCTTGATTCAAAAAAATTTAAAATATTGTTTTGAAAAAATCGGAAAATTTCACGAATGTTTCATTTTTTAACATAGAAAATCTGAGATATCGACAGGGTTCGTCCATGAATGGGAGAAGGGGGAGGAGGCTAATAGGATAGGATAGGATAGGATAAGTTTTCAAAAAGCCGTAAGAGCCATTGGTAAACAAAGTCCTTTTTGCATCGGTATTCGACCTACTTACGAAAAACCAATATCAAAAATGCTTGAGATTGTTAATCTACACGTCCTTCAAGTGCCTCAAACTAAAAATAAATCAAATTTTGTTTCATTTAGGAGAAAAACGTAAATTAGTGTCAAAGGTCACGGTGGCTCTTACAGCTTTTGAAAACTCATCCGAGCTATCTTGAAAATTGGGCACTTTATCACAAAATCAGTAAAGTTCTTTTCGATTGCAAATTCAATTTCACATTAAAAAAAAGTAGGTCAACAAAATTTTATGTATAAAATTTCGATTTTTTCCAAAATTCATTATTTTTTTCAAAAATTCATAACTCGGCGGCAGAATTTTTAACCATACTTCTCTATGGCTCAAAAGTTGCAGGTTTTGTCCCCTAAAACATATAAAAAAACTCGAAAATAAAAAAAATACGCATTTCGAGATAGTATTGAGTTTTAGTGAAAAAAACAATAATTTAAAAAATCTGCAAACTTATTTCCATGTACCTATTTTTCTGAATAGTCTTCAACAATACCGACAACTTTGCCGAAGACATCAAATTGATCATAAAATTCCTTGAAAAGTAACAGATTTTTGAATATTTACGTACCATTTTTGTATGGACAGATGCCAAAATTGTATGGAGACTTGTATGGGTGTCCAATGACACAAAATAGCTTCTTTGGTCATAGGAAAAGCTCCCACAAAGTTTGAGCCAAATTGAAAAATACAAATAAAATCCGTGTCCGGTCTTGGTAAAGAATTGCTCTCGTCGTAAAAAGAATTGGCTTCATGCTAATTCTAAAATTTTATAAGAATTTAAAAAACTTAGCCATTAGGATCGTCTTTGATCCAAGATTACGATTAGAGCATCCAATTTCCCGAGGTTAGAAATTTCCCGGGAAACGGGAAATTTTCAGCCAATTTCCCGGGAAATCCCGGGAATTCCCGGGAAATTTTAAATTTATTGAAAATTGTTATGATCTTGTTTTTAATTAATATTATGCAATAAATTTGTATAGCACATCAACATTAATGGTTTAAATAAGTGTGAAGATCAATTAACAGCTTGACTACATGTAAAAAAATCATTCAACTACAAGAAAATGTATTTTGGTATTTTTTATGAGAAATTTTAAACTTGCCTATGTGACCAATTTATTGAAATGAGAAAAAAACATACAAAAATTATGTTATTCATGACAAATACTGGTTTCAGCTCTTGAACAAATGGTTAAACTTTTTAGAGTTGGTTTTACTCCAAACAACCCAATGTTTTCAAATATTTGAAGCAAGCTTTGAATATATTTTTGCATTTTTTTAGAACAAACAATAGAAAGTAGATTTTCAATGATTTTTGTATTATTATGCAACATGATTTAAATTATACGATAAATCAACATTATTCCACAAAAAGTCTTCCACCAGTGCTCCATAATTCTTTTACTTCAAATTGTAATTTCTTTAGTACTAGGTATTCAACCAATTGAATTAATTCTTTTTGCACAAATTCGATTTTCATCTCATTTGATCATGGTAAAGAAAAACGTAAAAAAATCTCAATTTTAATTTGGAGGTAAGGAGCTAATATTGTTTTGATGAAATAACATCAATCTGTTAAAAGCTTACCTAATTGTAATAATTTATATCTCATTAAGCAAGATCTATTCCCAGTTGCTTCAAAAATTAATATTTCTGATAATCTGATTAATTATATATAAACCAAACAATACATTTAATTGAACAAAATCATGTTGAGTTTGTTCATTTATTATTTATTCAGAGCATTTTAAAAAAATAGTTCCAAAAATTTAAGAAAATTTATACTTCCGTTTAAATTTCGGGATTTCCCGGGAAATCTTCAAATTTCCCGGGAAACGGGAAATATTTTTTTTCGGGAAATCCCGGGAATTCCCGGGAATTTTTTTCCCGGGACGGGAAATTGGACGCTCTAATTACGATTCTCACGATCACCAAATTTCGATATCTCGTGACGGAGGGACGGTACGACCCCTTCCTTTTATTAAAATATGAAAGAGATTTTTCTATTTGAGCAATTCCCTGAGATTTCGGTCATTAGATTTTTCTGTGTTTATTTTTTTTAATTTTAATTTTAATGTATGAAAATTCAGTAGTAATGTAGTCAAAGCTTATTTCAACACTGCACAGTGGGGCGAGGTGGCAATCTAGCGGGACAAAATTAATAGCGCTCTGGGGTTACGTCCTAGAGCTTCGGTGTCTTCAGCAAAGTTGCTCAGAAAAATTAGGGCTTCATTTTTAAACTGAAATGTAGTTCCAATTTTGGCCGCATAGGTGGCGCTGAAATCTAACTTTTTCCAGTAACCTCCTAGCAAGTTGGTGTATTGGACAAAGTTGTAGATCTCGCTAAATTACGTATAGTCACGGAACATGCAAAATTCCCAAACATAACTGTGCTAATTTACAGTTAGTTTAAAAAATACACAAATGAGCTTGCGGGCCAAATGTACAAAATTGGTTACATAAAAATTTAATTATGTTATTTTAATTGAAAAGACTAAAAAAATCATCTTTCACTTGATTTTTTTTTTAATTTCTGTTACTTTAAGATAATAGAAAACAGAAAATGACAGTTGTTTATCAGTTTTGTTGATTTTATTGTTAGAGGTATTTGAAAAAAGGTTTTTAGTTAAATGTTCTTGTGTTTTCATTGAAATTTTATATTTTTTATATTTTGGAAATGGTGACATGAAATCTGAACAATTTATGTAATGGCGAAATTTTATTTTTCGATCAATTGTAACGTTTTGGACGTTAGTTTCCAACAATTAGACCCTGGCCATGGTATAGGGGAGGCAAAAAAAATAAAAGAAATATAAAAAGGTGAAATTACAAGCCAGAATTTGAATATTTCAATGGAAAAATTACTAAAAATAAGTATTATACACGCGTACAGTTGATTTTCAATCATTATTTTCAAAAAAGTGTAAGATTCGGGGAAAACTACATGTTGGGTGACTATACGTAATTTGGCGAGATCTACAACTTTGTCCAAGACACCAACTTGCTAGGAGGTCACTGGAAAAAAGTTTGATTTCAGCGCCACCTATGCGGCCAAAATTGAAACTACATTTTAGTTCCAAAATGTAGCACGTTACCCCAGAGCGCTATTAATTTTGTCCCGCTAGATTGCCACCTCGCCCCACTGTGCAATGGTTGTTATGAATGATTTTATCATCCAAATCCTGCTATCTCTGATACAAAAATATATTTTCCAATATTTAAAGATGCAAAAATAGGAATTTCCATTCAAATGAATCCATTCAAATCAACCTCTTAACTACAATTTCCCAAGAGCCATTCTTTCGCAAGCTATCATCATCGATTCCGATTCCTTCGTGAACTGACACCATCAGGCCAACCTACATTGCAGTATAAAACAGTTGATAAACAGTTGGAAACTGAGATCCGAGAATCTTTTCTCCATTAATAGCACCCCTTTGCCCCCGCTGAAAGCATCAACTTCCTCTGCGGGGACGGCCCTAGAGAGGAGTGCTAAGGGTGATACTATTTCCTCTCGGGCGAACCTTTAGCCTTCACCTTGTCGGTGACTTGTTCTGCACCCACACCCAGTCAGCTAGCTACCTTTTTCCCTGATTGCATTTCCAATTTGAACCGGGTAAGGGATTCATGTTGCAAGCTCAGCAGCCTGCAACCCGAGAAGAGAATATACACTTTTGTAGATTTTAATGAAGAAGTTCCTCCTCGGCTGGAGAAAACGGAGTCGATCTGGGTGGAACACTGGTGAAAAGATTGAAGAATTCTAGTTTAATTAAGAATAAAGTCATTTTAGTTTTGACTTTATCAAATAATTTGCAAACTGACTTAAGTCGACATGCCTACCAAGTCTTGATGTTATGGAAAGGGTTGACCAACTTTGTAAATTATTGGATTTTTTTTTCAAATGCAAAAAAGAGATATTGTTGTTGAAAATATTTTTTTGCTTGATTTGGCCTGGCGACGTGCCATCCAAGCTATGTTGATACGAAGAGGGTCTTATTAACATATTTCATTTTTGGTTAGTTCTACAATAAATGAGACAATATTTTTAAAATTGATTTTATCAATTTATTTGCTAGTTACCGCCCGTCTACATGCCATCCAAGCCTTGGTGTTTAGTGCTGACTAATATGTCAATTATATGTCAATTATATATTTTTCAATTAAAACAATTTTTCAACAACGAATTTCGTTAAAAAATGTTTTATTTTCATTTACTATCTAACATCAGTCGACGTGCCTTCCGAGCTATGATGCTAATAAGTTAACATTTTTATCAGTGCTGGACTCTAGTGTTTCATTATGCTGAGAAAACTGTTTTGTCACAAGCTTTCGCTGCTGGATTTCAATCGTCCTCGTCGTTGGCGTTGGCGTCTTTGTCGCGCGAAGCGCTTTGGTTTTATTTCATTTCCTGTTCCTGAACAGAGAAAAAGGCAGGAAACAGGATACAACGCGGGTCTCAAGGGGGGGAGGTGAACAGGACCGTTGGCGTTGCTGGAAGCAATAAAGATTAAAGTGGTCGTCTTGAGATTTGTAGTCGCTGTTGTTTTTTTTTTTTAGTTTTATTTAGATCCTGATCCGCCAACGAAGTGGTTTTGCCGTTGCCTTTCAATAACTGTTGCAGAAAAGGTATGCTTTTTATGTGCAATTTGTATATAAAAGTGGTTTCGAGCTGTTTCTTCTCCAATTACGAACGCTTTGCGAAAACTTTGCCCGGGGGTTTCTTTCTGCGGAGTTGGATTTAAGTTTATTTTGTTGCTTTTTTTGTTTGTTTCTTTCGGGAAGTTTGCTTTGTATAGTTTTGAAATTGTTTCAACTTCGTGGAAAGTAGATCAGAGCTATTTGAGAAAGAATAAATCTCATTTTCAGAATGCAAATGAAATGAGATCATCTGAGAAAGAAGTTTTACTTTGAAGAGAAAGGGCATAAGAACCCAGGTGTGATTATAACAACGTTACACGGAAATTTGATATCCACCCAAAGCAAAAATATATCTCAAAATCTGCAACAGTGGATTTGCTGCAGAAAATGTCATAATTTATAACATTTTTTGCAGCAAGCCCGTAGATCATTTTTGCCCGCGTGTAAACATTTCAGCGATCTGCAGTTCTCACCAACACATATAAAGCTGGTGCGTCCTCGAGCAACACTCCAGAAAGAAGGATATGTTGGTGCTCTGTCTCTCACACTTCATCAATCATCCATGGCGCGGTGGTAGCGAGTCGGATATATAACCAAGAAGTTGGTGGTTCAATCCTCGTTCTGTTAAGGGTTTTTTTTTGTGAAATACAACCAAAAAGCTGTCGGTAATGTCGATAATTGTCGGTAACGGGCAAAAATGTCATACCCCTATATCGCAAAAAATGCATGAGGACAGTTTTCATGCAGATTCTGATAAACTTTCATGCCGCCATGCATCACAATCATGCGACCGCCGTTTGGGTGTACCTTTTTTACTTCCACTCAAACTTTGTGGGGACATTCTCTGTAACCAAAGAAGCAAGTGTTTTGGACAAAATTGTAAATATTGATGAGAACTTTTCAGAAAAAAGCACAAGGAAAAAATGGCGACTTTAAAATCAACTTTTTTTTACTAAAAACAATTTTCCATAATTGTATTATTTTTTAAACTGCATTTTCGAAATTTAAGTAAATAAAAACGACAGATCTGAATATTTCACAAATGTTTCGTTTTTGATTATTTAACCCGTATAGTACTTCTAATACTTCTTATGGATCAACATTTTTGAGTTTTTGTTTGGCTTAAAATATCAGCATTTTTCCAAGTACCTAATGATTTCTGAATAGTCTACATCAATTCTTTCAACTTTGCCGAAGGCACCAAATCGATCAGAATGTTTTTTTTTTTGCGGCTGCCAAAATTGTACGGGAGCAATTCTTTACCAAAACCGGAAATAGATTTTATTTATTATTTTTGAATTGATTCAAAAATTTTGGAGTTCATCCCTTTGCCCAAAAAAGCCATTTTTTTGTGATAGATTCACATTTAAGAAAGGTCAAATATTCAATATAACGCCTTTTTGAAAAATTTGAGCTGATTGCAAAATTAAAAAAAAAGTCGAAAAGATTAGACAATTTCACAAATGTTTCGTTTTTTAACATTGAAAACAGGAACATTAGTTTCTGAGACATTAGTTCTAGAAAAGAAAAGAATGAACACCCAAGTAATATTTTTAAACCAACTAGCCACCACCTAGTTTTACTAAGGTTTTATGGTAGCATCTTGATTGCTTAATAGTTTTATTTGGGCATTCACCGCAACCAATAAGCAAGAGCTGATCAAAAGGTTCTAACAGGACATAAAACCTGTGACAATAAAAGCTAAATGGCTTTCAATAAGGTTTTATGAAAGTTTTAAGAGAGTCTTGAAAACCCAGTGGCAATGTCATGCCAAACGGTTTTATCGCATGCTTATTTAAAACCAAGGGTGTTTTAGCTGTCAAGTGCGATTAGGCATGCAAAAAGCTTAATTAAAACCACAAGCTCCTGAAAAAGCTTTTAACGCGGCCAATTAGCAGTTCATAACTATGGCGCTAAACGCGTGTTCTGATTGAATGTCATTGACCGCCATCTTGGTTGAAAAAATAGAGAACTGAGAAATTTGATTTAAATTTGACGAAAACACTTATTAATGCTGAATTTCTGATATAATTTCAATAGCGATAGAGGTTTATAAATAATTTGAACATTTTTTTCAAAGAATTGCAGTAAATATTTTTTAACATTAAAAACTATGATTTCAAATAATGATTTTTTATGAAGCGAGTTGCTTTTTTTGGCTCTATCTCCCCTACATTTATCAACAAAATTTCAACCGCAACTGAATTTGAGCCACCAATTGCGAGAAATAAGCTTTCAAATTATTTTGATTACCTCTTTTTTTTCATAAAATTATTTTTATTAGGTCCATTTCGGTACTGGGACCTGGTTAGGACCGAGTTGGCTTTTGTAATTACATTTTTCTTAAAGCTAAGAGTAATTACAGAGGATCTTGTGTTGATGACCTCTAATATCTATTATTTATCATCGCCATTTTTGCAAACAATCTCCATTTTATCATTTGGCAAGACAAAAACCTATTTGGCATAAGACGTTTGAAGACGTATGAAATGTCATTTTTCCTTAACTCCTGACTAGGTTTTAACAAAGGATTTATCAAGGCTTTGAGGATGTTGTTAGGATTCAGTTGTAAAGCCTTGAACTCCTATGCAGGTTTTATAAATAGGCCATCACAATCTTCTGCGGAGGTCCTTTTGGGTTTTAAGTGAGGTTTATTGGGGTACTGCGGAGGCTGTTACGACTTAGTGGTTTTTAATGTTGGTTTTGGCTGATAGGTTTTATAGCGATTGTGACAGCTTTGATAAAGCCTAAAATGTTACTTGGGCAGTAGGGTGACAAGAAAAAAAGAAAATGATGGAAAATCTCAAGAGAAAGCCCCTGATTCTATTTAGGCAAAAATAAACAAATGAAACAGATCGGTTAAGGAAAATTCGCAAAAATGTATGAGGAAAAACATCGCTTCAAAATTTGCCGGCAGATTTCATAGGAAATTCAATGCCCTACAACTTTGCCGAAGGATGCAAAACGCTCCGAGTTGATCTTGATTTCGATGATTTTTTTTTTAATAAAAAGTTTTGCACCCTTCGACAAAGTTGTAGGGAATTGAACTTCCTATAAAATCTCACACTTGGACGCCACCTGCTGGCAAAATTTTGAAGCGATGTTTTTCTTCATACATTTTTGCGAATTTTCCTTAACGGATTTGGCTCAAAATTGGCAAAAAAATGCAAAAAATCAAAGCAATCCACATTAACGACCCCCGGGTCTTTTGTGGTCTCTGTTGCAAGTTTCTGATAATTTTTAGGCGACCGAAGGTTATGAGTGAAAAAAAAAAATCAAACCATCCACATTAACGACCCCCGGGTCTTTTGTGGTCTCTATTGCAAGTTTCTGCTCGAACCTAGGAGTCCGAAGGCTTGAATGGGGAGAGCACCCAAACCTCTTTCTACTCCAAGGAACCTTCCACCCCAGTGTTTGAACTGACGACCTTTGGATTGCGAGTCCAACCGCCGCCAGCGATTCCACCGGAGTAGGCTTGGTTTGGTGTGTTGTTTGTACTTATGGCATGGAGACGACTCCTACACCTGGAATGACTTAACGGCCTAACAACCAAGGCCGGGACCGACATTTTACTTCCTCATCCGATGGAAGGTTGGAGCAGATGGGAATCGAACCCAGAATCATCCGCTTACAAAGCGGACAGCGTAACCATTCGGCCACGCACTGCCACTGCCAGGTTATGAGTGGTGAGTCACCCAATACCTTTTTTACGCAAATGGACCGACGTTTTTCTTCCCCATCCGATAGAAGGCGTGATCAGGCAAATCTCGTCTCGAAAAATGCTACCGAGTCCGTCTGGGATAGAACCCAGGCCTTGGGGTGGGGTGAGAGACTACCACGCTAGCCACTACACCACCGGACCAGGCTCAAAATTGGCACAGTTACTTATTTTTGCATACGGAATCAGGAGTCAGGAGGTGTCCTTAATGTTGAGTTTTTGTTATTGTCAGCCTACAAAACAGTCATGGACACTATTTCAAAATTTCCTCACAAAATCTGATTGCTTATTTCTCGATGAAATTTTCAAAAGGCCCTATCTGCATAGGAAACCCATGAGGGATAGGTTGTTTTGAAAATTTAATCTAGATTTATGTTTTTCAATCGAAAAAAGACTATTCAATAGTTTAAAGAATTCATAGTTATTTTGCCAATTTTCGATGGTAGCACAACTGTAATGATGATTAAAGCAATTTGCCATACTATTTATTTCTTAATTTTTAAAAACTGGTTTGAAGTTTGAAATTAAATTGTGTTTTTTTACACATAAAAATCAAAATTATACCACTTGAAAAACAACAGGTATCAATTGGAACAATTCCAGCAGCTCTCGAAAATCGTGCAATTGACCCTCATTAATTAATCCAAACACGAAGGTGCCACCCATCAAATTAAAACCTCACACTGCACTTCATTATCGCGGTGAACATCCATTCAAAGGCTGTAAATGCATCCATGATGATAGTACTTTTTAGCAGGCTTCACCGGGAGGATTTGTTTTGTAACCTCACGCGCGCCCTTCATTAACAATGAAAAAGCCGCACCAAATTTCCCAGGGGTTTTGTTCAGGTGGGGTGCTCTCTGGTGATGTCGGGTAAATGTAAATCAGGTCAGAAAATAGACCAGGGTGTGTAAAAATACCGTGCGTTGTCCCGTGCCCTCTATTAATTATTTAAACGGAAAATGCGAGAGTTTCTCATCGAAACGTGATCAGTGTGATTACCTATGTCGGAACAAAAAAGCTGTAATCAAAAGCTCATTGCGTGAGTTTCCTCACTGGTTTGGGCCCTTTTTTTGGGGGAAGCGTTCGATCTGGACGTGATGACGACGTTGCTGACGCAACGTTTTGTCACATATTTGACCTTGTTGAAAATTTTTTTTTAGAAAAAAAAGGTAAATAAATATTTTTCAGGAATCTTCAAATTGATAGTTCGTAATTTTATTCACGTTTTCATGAATTTTGAAACCAGCAAAAGTTTAAATAACATTGACAGTTGAGGGTTAACCTAGCTAACGCCCCACGTGTGCGTTTACGACCTCCCTTTATAGGTTTGCCTCAATTTGTCTGTTGTTTCCCAAGATTGCCGTCCCCCAATTTGGCCGTTTAAAGTTGCTCGAAATGGGAAAAAGATTTTCCGTTTGGATTAAAACTTTGTGATTTCGTGAAGGAGTGATGTCAGGTTTTGTGTGGATCTCAGTTTCTTAATGGTAAATTTATTGCCTAAACTTTAGGGTGAGTAGATTTTTTGATAAATTTAAAGGCAATAACAGCGATTCAGATCAAAATGATCCGATTTGGCTCAAATTTGGCTTGAGATTTTAGTTTTCTGTTCTTGAGATATGGATTTTTTGTTGAACAATGTAGATTTTGCGCAAATCGTTAAAAAACGCTATTTTTTGACCACCATTTATTGAATAGTTAGACACAAATCGTCAAACAAAAAATTACAGGTAATATTATTTTGGGCAAGGTTATTTTTTATTATTATGCTCATGCTCATGCTCATGCTCATGCTCATGCTCATGCTCATGCTCATGCTCATGCTCATGCTCATGCTCATGCTCATGCTCATGCTCATGCTCATGCTCATGCTCATGCTCATGCTCATGCTCATGCTCATGCTCATGCTCATGCTCATGCTCATGCTCATGCTCATGCTCATGCTCATGCTCATGCTCATGCTCATGCTCATGCTCATGCTCATGCTCATGCTCATGCTCATGCTCATGCTCATGCTCATGCTCATGCTCATGCTCATGCTCATGCTCATGCTCATGCTCATGCTCATGCTCATGCTCATGCTCATGCTCATGCTCATGCTCATGCTCATGCTCAGCATGCTCATGTTCATGCTCATGCTCTAATCTAATATAATCTAATCTAATCTAATCTAATCTAATCTAATCTAATCTAATCTAATCTAATCTAATCTAATCTAATCTAATCTAATCTAATCTAATCTAATCTAATCTAATCTAATCTAATCTAATCTAATCTAATTTAATCTAATCTAATCTAATCTAATCTAATCTAATCTAATCTAATCTAATCTAATCTAATCTAATCTAATCTAATCTAATCTAATCTAATCTAATCTAATCTAATCTAATCTAATCTAATCTAATCTAATCTAATCTAATCTAATCTAAGCTAATCTAATCTAATCTAATCTAACATAATCGTATTTATTCTAAACGAACGCAAGCGTAGCCAGTCCGAAAAAAAGCATTACGCCTCAAGTCCTTTCTTGTCAATACAAAACAAAATTCGATTATCAGAAGGCTTTGGAAAAAATTCACTTTGGATAATCGAATCACAAAACATTTTTTTTTTTGTCTAATTTAGATTGACGAGATGGCGGCCAAAATGGCGGTGATGAAATATTGAAAAAATGCATTTCTAATTTACTGGGCAATAAGGGAACATTCTTTTATTACGTAACGCAGTCGGGGGAGGGGGGTCGAAGGCCGTGTTACGTTCCATACATTTTTTTTGAAATTTGCTTGGAAATTATGTTACGAGGGGGGAGGGGTTCTATAAATCTTTTTTTTGGGTTACGTAATAAAAGAACGCTCCTTAAACATTCAAGTTTGACTAAAATGGGGTCGCAGAACTCAACTTTAATGTCAAAAGTAAGAAAATAAAAAAAAACGAAAAAAAACATATTTTTTGTTCATGATTCAATTATTCGAAGTCCAATACAAATCCTATACAAATTTGGATAATCGAGTCTGGACTGTATTCATAATAGCAGTACATCCGAGTTACTCCCAAAAATGTACAGCAAAAAAGTAAGCGGCCAGGCCTACTGCGTTGCATTAAACGCAGAGACATATTCTGCGAACGGATCATATTCACAGAATCAACAGGGTAGGACGGACGCGTGGGCATACCGTACCATACGCTCCGAACCAGTTAGGTGTGGTGTTTAAGTGTAAATTTTCAAAAAAATATATTTTTTTGGAGGGAAGTGAGTTTACTTAGTCTTAAAAAAAACAAATATGAAATTTAAAAAAAATTATAATTGATTTGTGATTGGAACTAGCAAAAGTGGCCGAAAGCTACCCCGGGCAGACGGTAATAACAAAATTCATGCCATTTCAATAACAAATACTGTTAAAATAACAGAAAGCGTTATGGAATCTTCTTGAAAAATCCATTCTTGCATAAGGGTTTAATAACAGTTTATGTTATCATAACAAAATTTGTTATTGGTCTGATATTGGTTGAAAGCCAAAACAACTTTGGAATAACATTTTTTTGTTATGGAAGAATAACTCCAACTGTTATTGGGATGATCGGATTAGTTGTTAAAATAACAAAAAATAATAATAATAAATTGTTCAAAGAATAACTAAAAGTGTTATTAGTCTGTAATTACAATAACAATCCAATAACAAAAAAATCATAACGATGAATAACAAATCTTGTTATAAATAACATAAAATGTTATTGGCTTAGTATTTTCAAATATCAAAAAATGTTATTCCCAAGTTATTTCCGTCTGCTCGGGACAACGTTAACCTCGTTTTTTTGTTTTGATTTTATTGTCGAAAAAGAGCAGCGTTGATTGAATTGGCAATTTTGCATAGCAATTCTAAGCAATCAGGACAGCACTCAAATTTGGATTAACGATGCCAACTTTTTCGAGGGAGGTTTGTATTCCCTGGACATAAAAAAAAGTTTTAAATTCATCACAAAAAAACAAAATAGACTTCTCCCCGGCTATTTCGCTGAAATGTAAAGCAAACAATTGCGTAATGAACCGGTTTATGCAATCAAAACAACAGCAATTTCGCCATTCCGTGAATAAATCATTTTTTGCAATTTTTTCCCCTCTCTTGACTATTATTGTTTTTATTTGCAGTAAATTGCCACTTCCCCGTATGACGTGCGGCTTTTGTTTGTTTTATTTTACCTTTTCCCAGTGAGTGTTTTTTGTTTGTGCAAAGGATCACTTCAGCGGGTGAACTCATTCGGAAAGTTGTGCAATGACGTTTTATTGTTTTTTTAAACTATTATTTTTAGTTGTAAGTATTGCATAAGTTGAAAATGCTAACTTTTGTTACGTTTTTTTAAATTTATTTTTGCATTTTTAGTCAGAAAAATAACATAAATATTTTATTACGACCTTTTTAAGGGCAACCACGATGACTGCTTTCTGTTCTCCAAAATGACAAATTGTATTGCCCACAGGTATAATCAATTTTACTGCCACGTTGTCAAGTGTGATAAATGGATATTGAGCTGGGCTTGGTCGTCTATTTCAATCAATCGGATGTATTTTTTCATGTATCTGCTTCAACTGTAATTTTAGGAATTTTTCATTTTCTATCAAATATTTAGTTATTTTTTTTTTGGAAAATGTCAAAAAATGTTAAATTTTGCAATGTCTTTTAAATTCTTGACATTTTTTTCTTGTGTTGAAAGCACTTTCTCCGATTGAGTCTTATTGATTTCAGCTTGACAATGCTCGCTGTCGTTGAATCTTTTCGAAGAATTCCAAGTCCCCGAATCCACCACATCGTGTGCCATACAAACATCAACAAAACACACAATACCGACCCTCAATGTGCCAGCCAGCTGTGAGTTTCATGGTCGGTTCTGCTGGTTGAAACTTTTTTCGTGGTGGGGTGAAATGGGGCAAATTGGTCACCAACCTTTTTTAATTTTACCAAAAAAATATCCCTTGACATCCCTCCTTAGACAAAATTTGTTTAAAAACATTTGAGAAACAAATACTTTTAAATTTAATGAATTTTTTTATATTTGGTTTGAAATTATAATTTTTTCAATCATTTATGCTGCCCTCCAAGAAAAAAAAAATAAAAAAGTTTTTTTTACTTAAATTAATAAATCAAACTTGAACCAACTAGCTTACCCCATTCCCCCCACGACAATTCTCTCATCCATTTCCTTGTTGTCTAACTTCCTCGCACAACAAAGCAGGAAATGACATTTCTTCTCGCCCCTTTTCACTCTCACACTCACATTACACCTTCAATTGTGGCGTGGCGGCTCAATTCGACTTTATAAATAAAACTTCCGCCCACTCCCTGCTAAGGTTCCATTTACAATTTGTTCCGCGAGGTTGCATCGTAAATCCTGTTCCGCCGAGGGAAGGCTTGACATTGAACGGTGCTGAATAAAATATTACCGTCACTTTGCTGGGCAAAAGCATTTCCACTTTTGTTGACAAATTGGGCGCAGCTTTTTTGGAGGGGGGGAGGGATGGTCTAGCAGTGTCTATTGTTTGAAGGGGAGGGGTAGAGGGGAGTTGTTTTTCTGGATGGTTTGTGGTGAAGTTGTGTGGTGAAGGAGGAGGAGGGGTGCTGTAGCAATTTAGATGATTGTTTGATAGTCAATTTAGATGGATTTCCGCCGGATTGAGATATTCAGGATGTATAGGAGGTTTACATTTAGAATGTATCAAAATGAGTCTATTTTAAAGGCATTTCATGGTATGATGCCCTAGGTGTACTAAACCAAAATTCCAATATGAGCTTGATTGGTTGCGACAGGACCTGGTGTTTTGACTTTGAAGTTTGAATGGGATTTAATCCATAAAATCGGTGCATTTTGATTTCTGTCAGTTTTGAGACCCTTAACTATTTTTGCATTTTTCAAAAACCTCACAAGCTCATAGTTCGTGTTCCAGAGAAAAACTTTGCCCAAAAGTGCGAAAAAAGTTCGCTCACTATTAAGAATGTTACAGAATTTACACCAACGACTCTCAAAACTCCAACTTTTTCTTCAAGATCTTCTGGCAGCACTATCAGCTTGCTTGATTGCATGAGCGTCGCGACGCCTACCTCAATATCTTCTGCAATAGCAGCAAGTGCTGCCAGATGAGCTTGAAGAAAAGGTTGAAGTTTTCAGCGAGTTCCCAAAAATCGTGAACAAGAGTTCATGAAATTGGGAACCACGAACAAAGTGTTCAAATTTCGTGGAAAGTTTTTCAATTTTGGAAATTTGGCAACCGTGTCGAAAGATACAGCCACTTTAAACCGATTTGTGTTTTTTAACGGAATCGCGACCAGAGCAGTTGTTGTCTTTTTCGAAAATTGCTTTGTCTTATGAACCCATACCTGTGACAATTTAAATGTGAAAACTGTAAAACTTTGTTGTAAATCAATTCTTAGACCAGCGGATCTTAACCTTAGGTACACAGAAAAAAAATCATGGTAATATTACATCTGGGAAGGGGTACATCTTTTATGTCAGAAAAAAGGTGTAATTTTACCTCTGGAAATGTGTAATTTTACCACTTTTCTGGTGTAATGTCACTTTTTCAGTCTAAATTGAGGTAAAATTACATCATAAAAGAGGTAATATTCAACCTTCCAAATTTACATTATTTTTTACTGTGTACACTAGCCACCCCAAAGGGTACTGGAAGTCAGAACCAATAATGGATAACATTTGAATAAAAATCCTAGCAGAAATTAAAAAAAATAATTATACACTGAAAAACAATCCCACAAAAAATGCAAAAAAAAATAAAAAAAGGGGTTGACAATTATGAAAAATACGACATGATTCAGTTCACTAATCATTTATGCATTCAGTAAAGCCAGAATTCATTAAATAAAATGTTGACCATATTTTTCGATCGGCAACCTGAATCTTCTTTTAAAAAGGTTTGACTGCTAACAATTAACTTACGACAGTAAATATGTTTAAATCAGTTCACATTTAAGTTGTTCCTGTATTTTCAGTTCATGGTTTACTGTAAAGTGTCGTTAAAATGATTTGGAAATATTTATTCTGCAAGTTACGTTCATTTAACTCAATCATAGCGGTCAAGGCAATAAGTCAATGATTTCACGATTTTCACGAAGTTTGATAGTAGTTTTTTTGTGATTGGTGTTTGAGCTGTATTGCAAATGAAGAAAAAATCGAGCTATATTATACATTTTCCCAAGACAAGACTATTAAATCATGTTTCCATTTTGATTCAATAAACTTTACAAGAGATAAAATCGAAGCGACTCGTATAAACGTTCAAATTTTGTAACAGGAACAAAAAAAACAATTAAAATAAACATTTTTGCAATTCCGTCGTGAAACTACTTACTTTTCCTGTCATTCTTGAACGACGAAATAGCCTACTTTTCTGTACCAAAAAAAAAAAACAGAATCGACTAGCAACACTTTTCTGCACTTGTTTCGAAAAGTTGAACTTTTCAGCACTTGTTTCGAAAAGTAATACTTTTCAATTATTTTTTTTTTTTATTCAAACGATTTATTGACAAAATACATAAAAATTTGACTTAAAATTTTACTCAACGGATGTTTTTCGGAATTGCAAAAAATGTTGTATGGAACTCGTTGCAAAACTTGATTTTTTCAGCACTCTTCGTATTTATCCACCTCGTTGGATAAATGTACGTGCTGAAAAAATCCTCTTTTTGCAACTTGTTGTATAAACTACTATTTTACAAGGGGTGCTCAAAGTTTTTGAGTTGCGGGCCGAATTTGAAGCTCACATAAACTTGTGGGCCAAATGTAAAAAAATGTGTATTTTAAATAATGAATGAAATTTTAAATATATTTTTGAAACATTTTCATCATCTAAGGCAGCTGCAAATATTTTTTGAAGTTTATGTCTCTCGACTTTGACCAAAGTCGAGGAATGAGCAAAAAATAAAAATATAAAAATTTAAATTACATGTAATGGTATGAAAAAGTGATTTAAAATTTATATTACTCCAGCTCAGTTATTTTGCAATCATTTGTTTAAACAATATCTAGCTTCGGTGAAAATTTTATTTTTTGCAAAAAATAAACTTTTTTCGGTATTGAACATTAAAGTTTCACCAAAATTTAAAACATGATTTTAAGGCAGGGAAATGCATTTAAAATTGTTATCAGTTGATTTGACTTCTATTTTCATTAAATTTAAAAGTATTTTGAAAATTTATATATATTTTTAAATATTAGAGAATTTTTTTTTTTTTTTGCAATTTTCATGCCTCAACCATCAGATCAGGTTATACAATAAAGCCGTTGCAAATATTTTTCAAAGTTTATGTCGCCCATGTGGATCAATCGGACCGCGCACTGGACTCACAATCCAGCGGTTGCTGGTTCGAATCCCGCGGCGAGCGCTCTAAAATTCTAAGTGTAAATATGGGTATCCAGCGCCGTCGCTCCGTGCCATACTCAAACACTTAGGAGCCCAGGGCGGCGAAGTCCTTGTAGTTAAAAGGAAGACACAAGTGGTTGGTACTAGCAATGGTGGCCGACAGCTATAAAGTCAACTTTGTTTTTTTTTTATGTCGCCCAAACCCCTTTAAAGTTGGTCCGAAAAATCAGGGGCAAACAATATTTAAAAAAAAACTTCAAAATTTTAATGAAAAAAGAAGACAAATCAACTGAAACCAATCCAAAATGCCCTATTCTGCATTGATAATCATATTTAGCATGTTTGGGCTGGATTAAAAATATTTAGAATTTTTTTGATATTTCAATGTACAGCACCGCAAAAACATTTTTGTTTCGGAAAAAATAATATTTTCCTCAATACATAGATATTTTGGAAACTAATGATTGCAAAGCAACTGAACAGGTGTAGGGGAAGGTGGGGCAAGACGACCATATGGGGCAAGAGGAACAATCGCTCGTGAGGCCGTAATTTTTACAATTTTGATAATTTCCAGTATGAGGAATTGTTGCTAGCAATGCAATTAGCTGATTTTACTACCACATAACCGCCAAAACGACGTAAACGCCACGAGGCATAAGATTGAATGATGTTTTTTTTTTCAAAACCTTTGTTTCCTTATAATATTTGGAAAGTACAAAATAAGGCTTAGGGTTCGTTTTAAGGCTCATTTTATCAAAATGCTATTTTTCCTAGATCAGTAGTGTCCCTACCAATGACTTGCACGTATAATAAAGTATGATTTTTGTTTTGGTTATTTTTGTAGAGAGCTTTTAAAAAATCTTGGTTAGGTGGGGCAAGTGTACCATATGGATTTTTAGTATGGAAAAATATACGAATTGCTGCAGCAACATATTTTATTGTGAAAAAAATACATAAAAGTTCTTTAAAACTGATAAACAATTGTTTAAAAAATTGTCCATATACAATATAATAATATCATGAAAATTTACTATATATCATCTAAGTAATATTTTTTTTCGTAAAACGGTTAAATGTCTAGTAAAATATTATTTTTTAATCTAAAAATGAAAGAAACGTTTCAAATACATCCTAATCTGATGTATCTAAGTGATAATAGTTCAATTGTTAGTAAATTAGCATGTTTTTTCATGCATTGTTCCTCTTGCCCCAACGGGTTGTTCGTCTTGCCCCACTAGTTGAGAAGAACGTACGAAAAATAAAAAAATTTAAAATCAATTTTTTACATTAAAAAACAGAATTTTTTAAAACTTGTTCTATCAAAGTCTCAGTCAAGACCTGGAATAAGATGATTTTTAAAAATCCGACAGATTTTTTAACGTTTTTAATGGGTTATAACGAGCATTTCCTTAGCTTGTTACACTTGCCCCACTTTCCCTTATATTGCATTTTAAAACAATTTTTTCATTCAGATGGTGAAACCATGGCTCGTAAATTCAATTTTTAAACTTTGGGAAAATTTGGGCAGTAGAGGGTTAAGATTGATGGATGATTGATACTTTTGTAACTGAAGGCATTCGATATTGAACAAATTAAATTAAAATATGAGATGAAAACGTAATTTTTTTCAGCAAAAATATTTTAAAAGATGTTTTTTGTTAAATCTTTGATTATTTTTTAAATCAATGATTGTTCCACAACTGTTTAAAACTTTTTACACTGAAATGTTTATTTCTTCATCCTTGTTCAGGGTCGTGGGACAAAAATACATATTTATGATAGAAAAATAGGCATCAGTAGAAGTACAAATTAAATCTATTTAAAATTATCAACCAACCTGTTTTATCAGTTTCTCCTTGATCGTCCGGCCAGCAGCGAGCGCACCTTGACAACGGGTGTAATCTTCCAAAGTTTCCTTCCTCCCACAGAATAAAAGTCGGATTATGTTTTTCCTCCTCCCTCCTCCCCTTCGTTTTGCTCTTGTTTACAAGAACGCAGATATGGCCGGAGCAAAACCACAGCACACTTTGGGTTTCACGTTCCAGCTCCGGAACAAAGCACACACACTTAGTGTAATGCGGTGCTGCGCCCACACACACACGCACCGCCTGCTGCGATTTATTTACTTTACCGCACAACAACAATGGTAATTAGCGCAGATGAATCATTAAAGTGTTTGTACACAACATCTTCCGCAATATTCACTTTTTACACGTTCTGTTTAACTTTTAGCGGCGGGGTTTAATCGGTGGACAAAACACTGATAACAATTCAATACTCGTTGGTGTACATACACCAATACACACAAGCACGTGTACACAGAAAAAAAAATGATGGTAATATTCATCAGGAAATGGTGACAGATTTTGTGGCAAAATAAATGATAAATTTTACCCCAGAAAATGATGAATTTTCATCAGTTTTTGATGAATATTCATCAGGTTCACATTTTTACACAGTTTTTATGTAATATTACTCAAAAAAAGAGGTAATATTCAACCTACCAAATTTTCAACATTCCAAAATTCAACTTTTTTTTTCTGTGTAGGCTGAGCTTCGCTGATTACTTAATTTTTACATCGAGATTTAGACGCTGGTTAATTTACTTTAATTTTCCTGTGATAGACATTTTAACATTTTTCGCCATCTCTTGTGAGATTCACACAAACTTAAGCACACAAATACAGCTGCCACGATCAGACACTGAGTTTGCACAGACAATATTTACTTTAAATTCTAAACATTAACCGTATATATTTATTTGAACGGAAAACTCCCAGCGCGAACTTTATTCACTGTTTGGCGCGCTTTTCCGCGATGAATTTCCACTGTAAATAAACTTTCTCATCACGCTCACACACACTCACACAAACCCGCGCGCAATCACAGTTGACACCTGCTGCGATTGTATCCTTTCTAAGCACACGGATCGTTTCGATGTCTTCGGCAAAGTTCTCACCCCCATCAAAGAAACCGCTGGCAATGGTCCGCCCGTCCGGGACGCTTCCCATTAAAGTTGGTCTATTCTCGGAGCACAAGTTAGACCTTCAGCGAAAAAGGAACCGTAATTTCCCGGAACCACTCCCAGCCGGAACTTGCCTCCACAGCTCTTCACAGAGGTCCGGAAGCTCCGAACCGGAGAAACAACTTCCAAAAAACGCGTCCACCGAGCACGACGTCTACCGACCAAGTGAGGCTGCAACCTCATCGTCAATCGGTTCCCGGTTCGGAAAATCTCGGAACGTCGGAAAACATCGCAAGCCGCATTCAACAGCTGAAACATGTTTCGCTCTCGTCCGACCGCGTGCTCTCGTGCTTCCTCTCTCTCTCCCACTCTCCACACAAATCTCTCTCTCAATTTTCCAGTGATCGAAGCATGCGGGGGAAAATTTGTTTACATTTTTCCCCACCACCCTCCCCCACCTGGGTGGAAAATCCGTCATCGCGCTAGCTCGGATTTGTTTACCAAAATATTCTTGCGTCTTCGCACCCTCGGAATCGATTTGTGGCTACAAACAAGCTGTCATTTGGCTGTGCTTTGACTGCGACACGCGGCGTGGTTTTTCCGCGCGGAAAAAAAATTCAAAGACACGTGCGTACGTATGCGTGCTAGGTTGCGGTGGTGGGTTGGGTAAGGTTGGGCAAGACAGGTGTTGCAAGCCTCTTTTTTTCTAACGTCAAAGACTATGCGTCTCCATTGTTTGAAAAATAGAGATAAATTCTTTATATGTTGGACAGGTAAAAGAACTCGGTTCAAATTGCATCAAATTTGATTATTTTAACCATTTAAACAATTTGTTTTGCTAAATTTTTGGGGGAAACAATTTTTCTGTTTGGTTTTCTTTTGCCCGCTGTATCTTATCACAGAGGTCCAATCTTTAATGGTTCTTAGACGAAATTTCCTGAGATTTTCGGAAATGTATTTTTTTAACTCGAAAAAAAACGAAACACTGCATTTTTTTGTTAAAATAAAACATTAAGTGGACAAATATCGAAAACGGTACACTTGTCTGTGAAGTTCTTTTCGAAAACTTTTTTTACATTAAAAACAACAATAAAAAAACTTGGGCAAGATTTCTTTTTTTTTATTTTGGAAAAATGAGTTTTTGTTAAAAAAAAGTTGATAAAAAAAATTGGCAAGATTTTTCTTTCCGTGTACCTATTCTTTCTGAACAGTCCTCATCAATACCTACAACTTTGACGAAGACACCAAATTGATAAGAAAATTCCTTCAAAAGCAACATATTTTCGAATATTTGTATTAGAGGTGGGAAAAAAAGAGTGAGCCGCTCAAAGAGCCGGTTCATTAAAAAGAGCGAACGAACCACGGCTCACAAAAAAAGAACCGCGGTTCTTTTTTAAACTCCGGTCTTTTGAAAGAACCGTTCCGTTGATTGAATTTTCAACAAATTGTAGTGTTAAATTTGTTTTTGAGAATTGAAAATATAATTTCAAATATTTCAATGCTAATAAAAAATATCCCAACATTGGTCCTTGGTGTACTTTTTCGAGTACCGTCATTAGGGGTGATATTGGGCCTGGGGGGTGCAATTGGGTCATACAAATTTCGGCATTTTTGTATGACTCAATCTCATCCCCCAGACAAAATATCACCCCTGATGACGGTACTTTAGGATAAAAATCGGCAGGTTAAAGAGGGGCTATTTCCCGACATTTTCAGAGCTGAATCGTCATATTTCATTGGAGGTCGATAGCAACTTTCTCATCAATATATAATTGAAGACTATCAATAGCATTGAAGACAATATTTGAAAACAACTGAATAGTTTTCAAGCTCATATTTTCAGTCTCCTATTTTTTTTTAAATTCCAAAAATAAATGTTTTTCTAAACAAAATGAAGAAAATTTTGATTTTAGTGATCGTACATTAAAGTATTACCCGAATACAATGTAAATTATTACCAAAAATCTACTAAATAGCTTATAGATTTTGGAAATAAAGTAAATCGAATAAACTCATAGACTTTATAGTTCAAATCAAAATGTAGAAAAGAGATAACAGAATATTTTCTCTGAATAAAATATCAGCATTAGTTCAATTTTGGCAGAGATAAACGCAATTAATAGCAATTTCTCCAAATTTAATTTTGGATGCCATTCAATTCAATTCGAACGTTTAGGTTCGAGTAGAAATGTTGACATAGAGACCGCTAAGACCTTTGGTTTTCAAGGGCATCTTCTCGTTTTTAGTTATTTTTTTAACAAATGATTTATATAATTCCAATGTTAAATAGCTTTAAAAATCGCACCATAGTTACAAAATATCATTTTCACCATTTTTTGAAAAAGAGCGAAAGAACCTTTCAAAAGAGCGGCTCTTTTTAATGAGCGAACGAAAATGAGCGGCTCCTAAAAAAGAGCGGTTTTGCCCACCTCTAATTTGTATGGAGACTTGTATGGGCGAACCAATGAAACAAAAAGGCTTCTTTGGTCATAGAGAAGTCTCCCAAATAGTTAGAGCCAAATAAAAAAAAAAACATTTCCGGAATTCGGGGAGCATTGGGTCCTAAAGCCCTATGTAAATCTAATCTAATCTAATCTAATCAGACCCTAGCGCAGCAAATCTTTCGAAGGGATCCTGGAGAGTGCCTTAGGTTAGATGACGCCTAGCACTCTTCTTGTCATTTATTAACATTTGTAGTGCGCCATTGCATTAGAATGCATTGAAACATCACAAGCGTTAAAGCGGCCAGGCCTACTGCGTAAAGCCGTATCGCAGAGATGACTCGCAATTGGGTTGAGTTTGAGCACTGAGTGTTCGAACAACAACACAATTCTGAATCGACAGGGGAGGAAGAAGCGTGGGGACACACCACCATACGTTCCGAGATTTGGTTGTATTCGTTGGGAGCACCATGCTAAGAAGGTTTGGTACTCCTGGACCCTCTGGGATGGGACATTGTATTTCCACGAATGCCCTGGACACTATTTGCCGTGGTTATAGCGCCACAACTCGCTCTCTGTGTAACAGTATTCCTAATTCCAGTCCACGCTCACCAAGTCGTCATGGCCTAGTGGTTAGCATTTTTGCTTACCAATCCAAAGGACGGAGGTTCGAACCCCGCCTCGAGCGACTTTAATTTTTCGTTCATATTCATCATTTCAAATTTATGTGTTCTTAACTTTTTCGTTGGGAGCAGATGGGAATCGAACCCAGAACCATTCGCTTACAAAGCGAACACCGGTACCAGTCAGCCACGGCCGCTCCTGGGTCCTAAAGCCCTATGTAAATTTTTATATAAATATACAACAGTAAAAAAACGCTCAAAAACCAATTCTGATCACTTTTTTGATTTACAGACTCGATTATCGGACCTCGATTATTCTAAGTTTAGATTATCCGAATGTTTGTATGGGACTTCGTATAATCGAATCACGATAAAAAAAACCCTATTTTGGGTTTCTTACTTTTAACATTAAACTCGAATCCAGCGACCCCATTTTAGTCAAATTTGAATAGTTGATTGCCTATTAAAGTTCAAAATGCATTTTTTCAATATTTCATCATCGCCATTTTGGCCACCATCCTGGTTTAAAAAAATCTAATTTACTTCAGTGTAGTTTGTGATCCGATTACAGTCTAGCCTCGATTATCCGAAGGCCTTGGCAAAATTTCACAGGTTTTATCATGGTTCTGGAAACCTTCATACGGCCTATATTGGCTTTATGGCCTGAAATGTTACTAGGGAATCGGGCAATTAGTCGAAGAGACTAAAAATTAAGTGCTTAATGTTTATTTTAATGCAATATATTTTTTCGGAAATGCTGAGATAACAAATTTCAGCAAATATTTAGATACATATCTCATATCTATTCGAATATAAACAACACAGCGGAAAAAAATAAATTGAAAAAATATAATAAAAAAGCCATAAAAGTTAAATCATGGATGGTTAAAAATAATATGGGTGAACAATTCTTCTTTTTCGATGTAATTTAACCTCAATCAATTTGGAAATGTGCGATCACACATTCAAAGAGAGATTTCGATTACTGTCACTGTAAAAATACTTCTACAAATGTGTGAATTTACACCTTATTATCAGTAATTTCATATATTACACATAAATTGATGTAAAATTACAACGGAAAAGTAGTAATATGATCATTGATCAATAACAATTTTGAGATATCCAGTATGAGGAATGGTTGCTAGCAATGCAATTAATTGATTCTACCACGAAAAAGTCACCAACATGACGTAAACGCCATGATACGCTAGGTTTAATAACCTATTTTGGCACCAAACCACGGTTTTCTTATAAAATTTGGAAAGCTTAATTTAAGGCTAAGAGTTCGGTTTGCTTTCAATCAATCTTATTCAAATAGGCCAAGTGTAAACCATATTGATTCTGAGAATGAACAAATTTACGAAAAGATGTGAAAAGATTGTGAAATAGGTACAAAAATGCATGAAAATGTTAAATAAAATTCACACTCAATATTTGATGATATTATTTAAAACAATCCTGTTGAGACAGGCGGGAAAATGCTCCTCCGGGCACCGTTTTCGTAAGCAGGGCAAAATAAAACTCTTTTATTTTCCACATGCTACAAAACTGAAAATGTTTATTTCCTAATTAATAACATTCAACAGTTCACAATATTACATTTACTCACAGATTTGGTGTTTTTACGCAGCTGACCTGTCCAGCTGCGCCCGTGCTCCCGCTTGCTCAGATTGTTTTGATTTCTTTATTCAATTCCAAGCGACAGCACGGGCACCAGTCAAACAATACACAAACACTGACACTGACGCAGAACAAGGGACTGCTTCGGACGCGCTCCGTCGCAACACTTCCCCCCGTAAAACTGCTGCATTGTCGAATCCGGAGTTTTACGTTTTCTTGATCGCGGTGCGTCCCGAAGATTCTTCGCTGACTCTTGGTGCTGCTGACGACGACTGCTACTTGGAGCCGATGAGAATTCTTTGTTGCGAGGTTGCCTGTTGACCTCCGTCTCACACCCGTGCCCGACCACTTTTGGCTCGATTTATGGGCCACGGGTGATCACTTTGTCGCGAGCGCAACCTCCTTGGCAAGTCACTTCCTCACCGACTCCATTTTGTTGCACCTTCTCACCGCCATTGCCCCCGACTCTGCGCTTCAGTTCTCCGGCTAACGCTCCGGCTAAATGAACGCCCTTATGCCACTCTCACCGCGCCTTTTTCAGCTGCCGGCCGTGGTCACAGGTCCCCGGACTTCGACACGCCGTGTCAAATCTTTTTGTAGTGTTGAGACAGGCGGGAAGATGCTCCTCCGGGCACCGTTTTCGTAAGCAGGGCAAAATAAAACTCTTTTATTTTCCACATGCTACAAAACTGAAAATGTTTATTTCCTAATTAATAACATTCAACAGTTCACAATATTACATTTACTCACAGATTTGGTGTTTTTACGCAGCTGACCTGTCCAGCTGCGCCCGTGCTCCCGCTTGCTCAGATTGTTTTGATTTCTTTATTCAATTCCAAGCGACAGCACGGGCACCAGTCAAACAATACACAAACACTGACACTGACGCAGAACAAGGGACTGCTTCGGACGCTCTCCGTCGCAACAAATCCATTTATCACGGTTTTACTATAATTAGCTTATATCATTAATAAATTGAAAAACTGCTACACCATAAAATTAGTAAAACTCCACTCTTGAGACGTAACATTGACTCTAAATAATACATTGAAAAAAAACATTTTTGATGTACAACGGTTAAAAACCATGCTTAAAATCATTCTGTTCTATTATCAGTTTTATATATAAAAAATTACAAGACAACAATTTACGATGAATCAACTCTGGTCCCCTAGGATAATTTATGTCAAGAAAGACCACGAAGTTATTTTTTCAAAATTGATTTTAAATTCCATTTCAAACTTTTTGTGGCCGTACAAAGGGTCATTGTTTTCAGAAAAATAAGCTTTATCGTTGTGAACAATAATATTAGCAATTTAAGCTTAATTTCAGGACCCAATTAGAAGTATTAAATAAATCAAAGATGTGACAAAGCCAGCATGCCAGATGCTAGGCACCGTGAAAAAAGCAACTTTTTTTAAAGATTATTAATTAAAGATTATTAAAGAAGAAATGATCTCCCTGGAGAAAAATATTTTCAAAAAAAATATTAGCTTAAGTATCTTCTAAGAAAACAAAAAAAAGTCAATAAATATTAACCTTTTATACTTTCTAATAATTTGCCTTAAATGCAAAAAAAAACTTTTGACCAATTTCCTGATTCCTCGAAAAATGTTAAAATTTGATATTACTTATAGTTGTAACTCTTTTAAAATATATAATTTTTATGTATTTAAAGTATGGTTATCACATTTAAAGATTCGTCCTTCAACATGGACAATTTTGACTTCATAAAATATATTCAGCCATAGCTTTAAATTTGTAAGCTAATAAAGGTTAAAAAAAGATTCATGTTTTCTCGTTTTACCATTTTATTCCCCCACGCGTTGCGCCGAAAAGTCCAATTTCTATTTAACTTTATCTCGATATAACACGTTTAGATTTTCGCTTTAAAATATCAATGTGCAATGAAATCAGACAAAACTTGGTTGGAATTAAAACCTGCAAGTTTTCAAAATATTCAAAAATAAAGTTTGACGGAGACGCACGGTAGTTCAAACAACACGAGCAATACCACGCACCCCCATATTTTCAAAAGCTTCTATAAAATTTATTTTCCAAAATGAGCAGGGTTTAACTTCAACCACATCAATCAATCTAACGCCGATCGCACCAAATTCCACCGCCTTTCGCTCGTAAATAATGCGTTTTGCTAATAATCCGGGTTCCCACGATTAAGTTTATTTTCGCTCCACGGTCAACCACCTAACTATAGACCCAGCAACATCTGTAACAACGAGTGCATCATCAGCAGCAACCTGTTGTTATTCTCAAACCCCGTGTAGTACATCATGTAATTGCAATGTTTCCAGAACCCGCAGTCAGAATCAACAGTTTGAAATTCGGCGCTCGCGATGTTTTCTCTCTTTCTTCGCGCGGTGAGTTTTCCCTCCCACCCGAACAACAAAGATGCTTATCAGCAGCAGGCCGGGCGCACGCGTTTGCGCCAAACTCTCGATTATCTCTCTCGTTAAAAGCGATGAATTCTCGATTAAATTTTCAAAAGGCCCTATCTGCATAGGAAACCCATGAGGGATAGGTTGTTTTGAAAATTTAATCTAGAATTGTGGGGGGGTGTGTGCGTTTGTAATATTGTGTGCGTATGCATCGGAATTCACGATTCTCGCGAGATTTGCTTTTGTTGATAAATGATAACGAGTTCAAGCGAAATTTTAGCGGAGGTGATTTTTAAATAGACACTGAGAAAAAATATTTTTGGTATTTTTTTGGAACTTCAATTTTCTTTTAAGAAGTTTAGGAAGTTTAAGAAGTCATTTTGAGCAACTTTTAATCTGCAAACAAACACCGAACCCAACAAAGCATCAAAATGACTTACACAGTTTCTTTAAATATAATTTCCTCAATTTTTGTGTGTTTTTCCTTAAAATTCTGTGTGGTTACTAATAGAGTACAAAACTAATTTTAAATAACTAAAGCTAAAAGTATCGCAAAATAATCCTAAATTTGTTGCTATTACAATCTCACCCTAAAAATTATTTAATCCAGATATGGCACTTAGAAAATTTGAATTTATTGGTTTAGACAGGGTTGCGAATGAGCGAGCGCTTTCGGAAGGCGCGCTCGCTCCAGCTGGAGCGTGAGTTTTTATCAGGTAGCTCGTGCTCGCTCACACTCACCGGAGCGTTTTGCGCTCACGTGAGCTGGTGAGCCAAAGTAGGTAATACATTTTTCCTGTTGAAGCATCTGCCTGTTTGAAACGAAGTTTCTAGAACTATCCTAGCACAGGCAGCAAAAACAAACAAGAAAGTGGTCAAACAAACAAAAGCAAGCAATGAAATGGATTTGGTCAGCGAACCGAAATTTACGTTCTATTTAGACATTTTTCAAATAGGGAACAAAAAACTAAATGCATAATGTAAACATTAATTGACGTGAAGAGATGCACTGTTTGTTTACAAATCAAATCCATATTGGACCAATTAAATTGTATTGCTTGTTATATATTGACAATTTCTGCATATATAAAGCATTTAAAATAACCTTTGAAACAGTTACAATCATCCATGTTTAAAAAATCATATATAACTTGTAATTGAATATTTTCAGAGGCTTGGTTGCGGAAGTGTTGAATCAAATCCACTTGGGGGAAGAAGAGCCACTCTTTTCGTGGTTAAAAATATTGACAATTTATATGATTTGAGTCAAAAAGGGTTATTTCAACCCTTAGCAATTTTGAGGATTATTTAAAAAAATGGAATTGCTTCAACAATTGTTATTTTCTAAAATAATTGTCCAAATAAAGCAAATAAAGACTAACTTTATGGCAATGATCAGCCGTTTCTAATCCCTGAATTGAAGGGATTATGGGTTGCAGGATTGAATATGTAATAAATTATTAAATGAGTATTTATTATAAGATTGATATAATTGGGTCCTAAAATGAAGCTTAGATTGCTGACATTATTGTTTATAGCAATAAAGCTTATTTTTCTGAGTACAAGGACCCTTTGTACGACCACAAAGAGTTTCAAATGGATTTTTAAATCAATTTTAAAAAAAATTACCTCGCGATCCTTCTTGACAGAAAAGCTCCTACTTGACAGCTCGTTCCAAGGGGACCATAGTTGATCCATCAAAAAAATGTTGTCTTGTCAAAAAAAAAAATTTGCATTAAAATGAAAAAAAGTGATCAGAAATGGTTTTTAAGCGTGTTTTTTACCGTTGTACATAAAAATTGGCATAGGGCTTTAGTACCCAATTCATAAATAAGAGTTTAGAGCGCAACAAAAAGTGCGCACCTTCATGAATATTGCCTTGTTAGCAGACAGATTATGGATAGAGTGCGAGAGCGTGCTAGCGAGCTGCGAGAGAGAACAACGAGCGAGAAAACAACGAGATGCGCGCGGCCGGCGAAAGAGAAAATGAAGATTGTCAAATCAGTTTTGTGGTTAATTTGTGTGGAATAAGACGTGTTGTTTGTTAATTGCAAAATATCTGTGTTTTTATTATAAAAGAAAGTCCCCGATCATTTTTTTTTTTAATGGAAGCTCTTTCTGACCCACACTCTGGAAATGTAGACAAAACACTGATTAGGTGCAAAAAAAATCAAACCATACACATTAACGACCCCCGGGTCTTTTGTGGTCTCTATTGCAAGTTTCTGCTCGAACCTAGGAGTCCGAAGGCTTCTATGGGGATCGCACCCAAACCTCTTTCTACTCCAAGGAACCTTCCACCCCAGTGTTTGAACTGACGACCTTTGGATTGCGAGTCCAACCGCCGCCAGCGATTCCACCGGAGTAGGCTTGGTTCGGCCTAACAACAACCTAGGCCGGGACCGACATTTGACTTCCTCATCCGAAGGAAGGTTGGAGCAGATGGGAATCGAACCCAGAATAGGTGCATAAAACAGTTTAATGTTATATTTTAATGAACCAAGGACATAACATTGAATTGAACTTACCAAAGCATAAATCCTCTTGAATCAATTCATTGTGCTGTAATTTTTTCTAAGATTTACAGGCCCTTTTATTTAGGCGTCTATACCCCTCCCCCCGCACCTCTCTTCTTAGACAATAAGACATATTAATTCGAAAATTTTGATACATTCAACTGTATGTCTCCAAAATGATTTAACCCTTGCGAATCCAACCTAATATTCTAAAACATGGTTGGTGAAAATAAGCTACTCCAATTCATATATCATAAAATTTGTTCACAAAGTGATATTTCCGCAGCCCTGCTGCACCTTAAGCAAAAAATCCATCTAGAATTGAAAAAAAACTCTCTCAAAAACGTTAAATGATTAGCGATACGTCCAAAATGACCGCTTCTTGAGCGCAAAATGCGCGCGAGCGTGGAGCAAACGTGAGCTGAAAAAATCGGAGCAAACGTGAGCGCGGGCAAACGTGAGCTAGCTCGCGCAGCACTCCTCCTCACGAATGAGCGAAAGGTGAGCGCTCACGAGCGCGTGAGGAACGCAACACTGGGTTTAGTATTAGGGACCATCCATCAAGCCTGACTTCTTTTTAAAATACCAAAAAAATAAAAAAATAAACCTGAAAAATCTTGAAAAACCATCTACAGTCATCCCACATTAACCAAACATTGACCCTTGAAATCCACAAATTCGGAACACTTTTCTTACAGATGCAAACAAACTTTGGATCTCACCAGGAGTACATATTTGTAGCAAAATAATGACTTCACACACTGAAAGCAACAAAACTCAAGCTTAGTGATGTTTTATCCATGGTCTGAAATTTTTTTTGTGAAAATATCAGTTAAATTCAGGTGTTCCACAATTGTGGGAGGCACAATAACATCCCACAATTATGGGACAGGCAATTTGGAGGCAGTATTTTGCTGCTCAGGATAAAATAATCTTGAAATGAAGTTTTTGTTCAAAAAGTACTTACTAGTAAAATAGCAAGAGAATGTCCAAATAAAGGTCCTAAAAATAGTAGGGTCGACAAAAAAGCTGCATTTGGCACACTGAAAATACGCCACACGTTTTGTTCAAGTGCCCGAACACTTGAATGATTGAATAAAGCCACATCATAGATTTAATTGGTTTGTGTTTCAACATCATTCCAAACCATTATCAAATGCAAGTGTTTGGGCGATTGAATTTTTGGTATTTTTTGACATGTTATTGTCATTCGGGTGGCTCAAGCTTTTCAAGTGTTTTGCTCATGAATTTGTCCCACTGCCTGTAACCATTCAAAGTGAAGAGCAAAACACTTGAAATTGATCTTAAGATCTACCCAAAACAGGCACTATTCAAAGTCAACGTGAAGTCCACATGTATTCAATGTGTTTCACTGATTGATTTTGAAGCGATTTTCATCGAAGGCTAGAAGCTAGGCTAGAACGAATAGCGCAAAAAACTCACCCGTCTTCAACTGGCCAGCCGGCGCAGTGGTAGCGTGCACGACTAGCAAGCGAGAACCTGTTTTCGCTTGTACGTATTTTTATTTTTCAACACCATTTAAAATTCAAGTGTTTGGCTATTGACATTATTTCATGGCCAATCACCGAAATTTCAAGTGTTTTGCGATTGATATTTGAGTGCTCTGTACAGCAGGGCCAGATCATGTGTAGAACACTTCGTTGAGCTGTGTAAGTTTTGCTCAGTGCATGCTATTGACAAATTATCACAAAAGTGTTCTTAATTCGTGGGTGTTCCGAATATGTGGGATGACTGTAAAATTATTTTGGACAAATGAAACAAACTCCAATTTATTGCTTTTAGTACGACTTTTATTTGATACTAAATCTAACGTTCATACTTTTCATTGGGTTTCATATATTATTCATTATATTTCAGAGACCTCGTAAAAGTCAAGCAGCGCTCTTACCAGGTGAGATGGGGGTTGGGAACTTACACAATACAAATAGATAATGCATTTGAGAAACTACAAACTACGCCGGGTGTTGTTGAGTGCCGCAAAACGCCTCTTTCTACACAACTCACAATAGGATGCTTGAGCTACGACGGGACGTCATAAACCCACTAGCTTCCGTCAATATCGCCGTCGTCTTCCTCCATCTGGCCACCAATCTGGAGACCCTTCTCCTGGATCGCCGCCACAACGGCCGACTCGAGCAGATCGATACCCTGACCCTGCTGCTGCTGGGGATCAACGTCCATCGCCGGCACCGGAACCAGCTCCGGCTCCGCCACGTCCTCCTCGATGGCCACGGCCGCTGGCTGCAGACCCCGCTCGTTTATCGCCGCCATTATTGCACGGTTCTCCACCTCCTGCTCGTGTTCCAGCTCGGCCGCCTGGGCCTGGACCATCATTTCCGCCTCCTCGACGCCGTTGTGCCGAGCCTCGAAAAAGCTCAGATACTGCTCCAGCACCAGATTGATTGTGTTGTCCTCGATGCAGGCGGCTATTTGCGCTTCCTGCCAGCTGGCCAGATCCGGGGCCATCTCCGGATGACGGCCCGCAGGCCGCGCGTTGATTTCCTCCAGCGAACTCGACGAGGGCCCTGCGGCCATCGGCGCTCCGTCCACTGGGGCGTGATCCGAGGGGCCTTGGAAGGACAGCAGTCGGGGACGTTTGTTGATGGCGGCGGAACTACTGCTGGTGCTGGAACTGGTGCCCTGGCCCGGATTGCGGTCACTCATTTTCAACGGAACATCGCGGATTGCTACGATGACCAAAATTTTCACTTCCACACTCGACGTTTGTTTTTATTTACGTTTTAGAGGTTTCACTTTGTTGCCGTGACACAAGAGGGTGAAAGATCTATCGATTTCTGACTACAGTTTGAAAAGGGTTAATTTTCATTTATGAATTTTTTGTTCAGGAAAAGAAAATCACGGAATCTCAGGATTTGAAAAATTTAAGCCCGCAATAAAATCAAGATAAATTTCTAAGTCATTTTGAAAAATAAAACATTTCAAAATGTTAATCTAGATTTCCTCAGCGTTCTTCTTGTTCTTTGTGTTGACAGCAGTAAATGTTTTTGTTTTGGTTGAACAGCTGAAACGCTTTTAGTACAATTTGTGTCATTCAGGGGTGTATATGTTCTAAAATAGAAGAAGGTGTTTAAGAAAAAAAGCTAGTACGAAACTCGGAAGAAACGCAAAACTCAATTTTTAAAAACGGTCAAGAAAAGGTTAAAACGAAAAGTAGCGTTTGACGTTTCTTAGCGTGGTGTTTGTTTGTAATATATTGCAATTAAAGAGTCCCGAAAATCTAAAACCAGAATCTTTATAATTTGAAAATCGAATTTTGGTATTTGCTCAGAATGAAAAAAACTAGAGGGAGTCGTTGAAAAAAAAGCTAAAAGAATTTTAGAATTCTTGACTTTTTTTTGATAAGGTCCTATAAACAAATGTAAACATTGAGTGTATCCCTTTCACACCTTATGTCAAAGTCCATCGGAGTAAGCGGGATACACTCAATGTTTACATTTGTTTATAGGACCTTATCAAAAAAAAAGTCAAGAATTTTAGAATGTTAGAATGTTAGAATTTTAGAATTTTAGAATTTTAGAATTTTAGAATTTTAGAATTTTAGAATTTTAGAATTTTAGAATTTTAGAATTTTAGAATTTTAGAATTTTAGAATTTTAGAATTTTAGAATTTTAGAATTTTAGAATTTTAGAATTTTAGAATTTTAGAATTTTAGAATTTTAGAATTTTAGAATTTTAGAATTTTAGAATTTTAGAATTTTAGAATTTTAGAATTTTAGAATTTTAGAATTTTAGAATTTTAGAATTTTAGAATTTTAGAATTTTAGAATTTTAGAATTTTAGAATTTTAGAATTTTAGAATTTTAGAATTTTAGAATTTTAGAATTTTAGAATTTTAGAATTTTAGAATTTTAGAATTTTAGAATTTTAGAATTTTAGAATTTTAGAATTTTAGAATTTTAGAATTTTAGAATTTTAGAGGGGTAGGCGTGGCTGAATGGTTACGCTGTTCGCTTTGTAAGCGGAAGGTTCTGGGTTCGATTCCCATCTGCTCCTATCGAGAAATTATCGAAAGAAGGAATTCTGAACACTTGAATATGAACGAAAAATTCATTAGCTCGCGGCGGGGTTCGATCCCCCGTCCTTTGGGTCAGCAGACAAAAATTCTAACCACCAGACCATCGAGGCTTAGTTGACTTTGAAGGATTAAGAATACTATAAGAATCCAAGAAACTTGATTGGAATCTGTGTGAACCTAAGAACAGGAAAATGCAACATTGAATGCAAGTTGAATTCAAGGACACTGGTTGCATAATTGTTAGGCGAATATTGAACTTTCAACACGACCAGAATTCACCACAAAAAGCTTGGTGAACCGAATTGGATGGAAAGCTTCCAAAAATGAATCCAAGAACATACGAAGAATTAAGGACTATAAATAGATTTGACCGGCCGCATTACTTACCACGGTGAATCCTGGCTTCACACCCATCTTACTAACACCCTCAAAACTCACGTGATACTTTGTCGAAGACGCAGCCGATTTAGCGGTCTTCATCACTCAAGTATCGGACTAAAATTCCTATCCACTTCCCCCGTGTCTTACCACTGGTCGTGGCCGGCGCTGTGATTGGCAAGCATGATAGGGACATTTGAAAGTTGCGAAGTGGTGATGATTGGTTCCTACTCTTCATCTGTGGTCCACGGAGCAATTCTTGGAGGTCCTGGTCAATAACAGAGTAGCAACTACGGGTAGACACCAATGCTATGCTATGCTATTTTAGAATTTTAGAATTTTAGAATTTTAGAATTTTAGAATTTTAGAATTTTAGAATTTTAGAATTTTAGAATTTTAGAATTCAAGAATTTTTTTTCTGCATGCCAAACTTTACCGAAATACGCTTTTGAAACAAAAATATTTTTTCAAAAAAATAAATTCAGCTCAACGCGTATTTTGGTTCAGTTCGCCGTGCTTAACCCTACAACCCTAAAGAAAAAAAATCCGGTGAAATTTGCCCGGAAAATGGTCAAATTTTCACTGTTCTGAAAATATCCATATAAATTCCGGGTCTCGTGCTAACTATTTTGACAGCTGTGAAATCTCGCCTTACCTTATCTAATCTACATACCTTGGAAACCACGTGTTCGGAAATTATCGAACAAAATGGTGTTGAAACAGGTGTTGAAATGTCAACATCAGTTTGACAACTGGTTTTGACGGTAGAGTGCTTTTTAATTCGAATACGTTCAAATAAGTGAGAATTCCAATTACATTCTATCGGATGGGGAAGTAAAACGTCGGTCCATTAGCGTAAAAGTGGTTTTGAGTGACTCACCACACAGAAACCTTCGGACGCCTAGAAATTAGCAGAAACTTGCAACAGAGACCACAAAAGACCCGGGGGTCGTTAAAGTGGATTGCTTTGCTTTTTTCAATTAGCGGACATTCAAAGTAGCGAAATTCGAATTAACGAATCCGCTCTGTATCAGTAAATTTTAATGAATTTAGTAATGTAAGTTTGGTATATGTATCTGTCAACGCAAAAATGCTGCAAATATTTTCAAATATTTTAAAATTTAGATATTAGCTGAAACATTAAAAAAGAATCCACCAAAATTGTAAGTTTAACAATACGACTGTAAAGTTTAATAAATCTTTCAGATAAATCAAAATAGGGAAAGTTAGAAATTAATGTCATGACACCATCACCTTAACAATGTACTAAAAATTTCATGTTTGTTGCCCTTCGCCCACCCCTGCGCAACTGTCATGCGTCAAGTTTTTTTTTCGCAAATTTTGCATCAAAAAATCGAATCTCGACGCAGAAAAATGGTCCAGTTTTTAACTCGCTGCTAAAAGTGTTGAAAAAGTGCAATTTTTCTCGCCAATATGGCTTAATTTGCGTGCTCGTAGTGCTCGGTGGCAATTATGAAGTGGCAGCGCGAATCTTCGCCATCGGAAGTCCCACTTTAAAGGGTAAAATCAGTGCTCTCGAAACAAAGGGAGGGCAAAAACGCAGTTGTGTTACGGTTTCGGAAGTGGGGAAAAATCGATACCTTCTCGATTTTCGCTAGGCCGTGAAAAACGGGCCATTTTTGGGCTGTTGGGTGGGATTTTGGTAATTTGCCACTCTGTTCAGGATGGAGGTGGCCGTTTTGAAACCGGGTAAGATTCGGGTTGAGTTTTTGAGTTTGGAATTTGTTGACTAATCTGTCCTCTTACAGAAAACCCGGAAGACCTTCGAGGAAACGGCAACAACAACAATAACAATGGTGCAATGGCCAGTTGTGACAAACTGCTGGAGGACGTGAGCCCGGTGGCGGCTGCGGCCGTCATGACAAGTAGCGTGGCCAGCCTGTTGGACGATACGACTCCCAGCGATTCTGGCATCCAGCTGCTGGATTCCGAGTCCAGTGGCGGGTTGAACGAGTCGATGATCTCCAGCGCCGGGGGGTTTGACTTTGCCGAGCTGCAGAACAACAACAAAATGGCCCTGGACAGTCCGGTGAAGGAGGAAGACCTCGGGAAGTTTGTCGAGATTGACATCCAGCAGGGGGAGAAGGAAGAGGTGGTGCCGGTGGCCACCGCCGAAGAGGTTGAGCAAGCCATCAGCCAGGTGCCGGACGAGATGGTGTCGAGCACCTGTTCGACGTTCGACACGGAGAACATCGTGTACCGGCGGAGGGCGAAGAAAGTGGTTCCGGCGGCAAATAAGACCCCGAAGAAGCGGGTTTCGTTTCATGAAGATATTTTGAAAAATACCAAAACGGATAACATTCACATTGAGCATGGGTTCATTACGTACAAATCGGGTGCGAGCAAGAACAAGCAGCAGATTGGGGGCAAGGGCGGAAGGTACTCGTGGTGCACGGAGTACGGCGCTGGTGGTGACGATGATGGGTACGATCTTGGGGATGAGGACTCGGGCGAGAACCGGCAGTACGTGTACAGGAATGCGTGCTCGGACGTGCTGGATTATGGCAAAACGGGTAAGTCTTGTTTGTTTGATCAGTCAACTCCAAAAAAAAGTAAGGATCAACTTCCTTAAAACCTATTTCATTGAAAATATTCAGTTATCCGTTATCATCTCCTCACCTCCCTCTCTCATTATTTTATTGCGGTTTTCTGAGAGAACAAAATGATCTTCGGCGAGTGTGCGTGAGAGCAAAAGAGAAGGAGTGGTAGAAAGAGATTGCTCTTGTTGGCAATCACCAGATAAAAGAAGAGAACTCATTCTCTGATATTGCAGAGCAGCAATCATCGAATGATAGTTATTTCTATCACTCATTTACAACACTGGTTAAGTGGCATCTGATAATTCTTCGCGCGGTTTGCAATATGTATTGATGAAAAAGAACAAATAATATGCATATTCGAATGCTTATGGAAATTACAATCGTTTAAATAAGTTTGTATTTGACATAATAATATTGAAAATCCAGAATTGCCTCATAAGGCCGAATCTGAAAACACAAAATCTTTGCAGAATCTTGAAAATTCAGAATGAAGATAAAAGGAGACAAGTATGGATTGATCGCAAAAAAATCGCTTGCGACCTTTTTTCATCTGCGAAAGAGAGAAGGGGCGAAAAACGCAAAAGAAAATTGCTCCCCTTTTACCGATCTTTCTTGCGCGAGAGAGGAGAGCAAGGTTCCCTTCTGATTTTTTTTTCTCTTGCTGAGCGTCAAATGATTTTCTTTTGATGATGATTCTGTCATCGCTGAACAGAGGGAAAAGAAAAACAAGTACACAAAAATTTAAAAAAAAATCAAAGTTATAAATATTAAAAAAAAAATAAATTTAGGGTATTAAAAATTGAAAAATATTCAAAACTTTTTTGGCAGGAATTGATTTTTTTGTTATTTGTTTTTTTCAATCGTTGAAAAAAAAGCTCAACCAAACCACAAAAAAAATGTTTTTCAGAAGGCAATTCTGAATTATTATTTTTTAAATCATTGGAAAATGTTAAATTCAATAGATTATAAAAAAAAATCACTCAGGAAAATCAAATCAAGAAATTAGGTGTTTTTTTTTTCGACGCCAGAAATGCTCCAAATTATCTTTTTTTTGTGCTTGAAGATGGCGGCATTTAAGAATTCAAGATGTTGGAGAAGAAAAGGGAGACAAAAACTTCATTTAAAAATTGCATTGACATTTAATTGACATTTAATGACATTTTATGATAATAGGATAATGGAACAGACTAGGATAAATTTCAATACAAAGTACCACATGAAAAAAAATATTGTTGGAAATTCAGAACTGCCTCATAAGGCCGAATCTAAACAGAATCTTGAATTGCAGAAAATTATAAGACGGATTTTGTGTTCTGCCTAAAAGGAAATTGCAATAAAAATAATCTTTTAATGTTAAAATTAAAATGTTAAAAAGTAAAATTGAAATGTTAAAAATAAGAATGTTAAAAATTAAAATGTTAAAAAATAAAATGTTAAAATTTGAAAATTTTCAATTAAAGAATATGAATATTCTAATTATTTCTAGAGTTTTTTTTAAAGCTGTTGTGTTTCATATGTTAAAATGACGTTTAAAAAAAAACTCTAGACATTATTATTTTATATATCTTTTATATATACAATATGAAATTTAGAAATTCAGAAATACAAATTAAATAAATTTAAAACTAAACACTCTAAAACTCACTAAGATAATAATTAAAAATTGCAAATTCAAAATTCTAAAACAAATATTTTTTTTTTTTTGCGGATCGAGGTGGGATAGCCAGGATCAAGTCAGTCCAAGTCCGGTTGTGTAAAGGAATGGTAATGGTCGTGTCAATCACATGCGGATCGCTCGCACTCCATGGGAGCGGGGATTGAGGACATGATTGGGTAGGTTAAAATGAGATTGTGTTTGTGAGAGTATGTAATCGTGTAATGATGTAAATAAGCTAAATCGAAACTTCGTGCTCAATCGCCGCCCCCAATGTTCATTAAAAACCCCATTTGCACAAGCTTCCCAAAATCAGTGCTGTAGGTTTGAACTGTCGAGACTGTTAAAACCTACAGAACTGGCCCCAAGGAACTCGAGCAAACGGGGTACACTATCCACACACCAACGGACTTTTACTACGTGACCCTTAACTGTTCCAACAAAAGCAAAATTATTAAAATGAATTCATATGTTGAGATTTAAACTCAATTAGCAAAGGTCATTATTTAAAAGAAGCAAAGAAACACACCTCGGGCAAAATCGGAACTTATATAAAATGTTTTACAGTCTTACAGTCCCCTGTCCTGTCACGTTCGTCAAAAGTCTTGTCAATTTTGCTGAAAATTAAAGTGGTTAGTGTTGCAGTTAATCGTATTCAACATGACCAGAAAAGGCAGGCCTGTAATACGATTATCATGCATGAGTACTTAGCTTTAAAGAGGACGACTCCGCAACCGCCGTCAGATGTCCTCGATCACCTTCGCTAGTATAAGTCGCAATTGGCCAGTAACGAGTTTGTCCTGGTCGTCCTTTGACCAGCTCCGCGGTGGGTTTCATCATATCGAAATCGGAATTCCATTACACTACGCAACCCGGCCGCTAGGTACGCTCCAGTTGCTCCGAATTTTCCGACGACAGTTCGATCATTCGGTTCCGTCTGGATTTATTCTTCAAAACTGTGGCACTGTAAATATTCTTCAAATAACTAATAAAGAACTATTAATATTTCCAGACACCACTCGGCAAAGATCAATGTTAGGGCGTCCAAATTTCCCGGGTTTTGAATTTCCCGGGAAACGGGAAAAATATTTTTGGAATCCCGGGAATTCCCGGGATCCCGGGAAATTTTTCAAACAGAAATAAAATCTAAGTTTTCATTATGTTTGTTATGTTTTCAAGCATAAAATCATAGAATTAGCTCAATCATATAAATTGCTGATAATCTACACTTCAATCTATACAAGGACGACAGTTTTTAAAAAGCCTGTATGAAATTAAAATAAGTTTTTCTGTTCTTTGTTGTGCTTTGGATTTTAAATGAACTACAATGTGATTCAAATTAAATAAACTTATACAAATATATTTCTTTTTTATTTGACATGATCAGAAAAGCTTGAAAAATTTCTTTGAAAATATCTTTAAAAAATAAGAGGCGACAACAAATTAAATGACACCAGCCAATGTAAAATTTAAGATAAGTTTTGAATTTCATGTTTTACATAATAAAAATGTATGCAACCAGTGGCAAAAAGAAGATTTTTTCAGCACGAGTTATACATTTATCGGAAAAATCTCGATTACTTTTTCAAAAGGTCCTTATATATAGGAAACTCTTGACGCATTTGTTGTTTTGAAAAAGTTATCTAGAAATACGACAAGTGCTGACAAAATCAAGTTTTACAACAAGTTGCTTACAGCATCTTTTGCAATCCCGAATAAACGCCTTTGGAATGAAATTTTTGCAAACATCCATGTGTTAAATAAATTCACCGTTAAATTAAAAAATAATTTGAAAATTTAACTTATTGATACAAGTGCTAAAATGTTTAACTTTCACAAAAAAACGTTTGCAAAAAACATATTTTACAAATTATTTTTAAGTTACTACCGCCAACTAGGAAAAAACAGTCTAAATAGGTAAGGAGATTTTAGAACAATAAATTAAAAAATCGGTGTTCTGTGAAATTGTTTTGTTCTGTTCCTGTTTTAACCAAAGTAATTCAAAACATCATGCAAAAAAAAAATACTAAATAGCTGTCTTAATTCGTTTCATTTGTCCTGATTTGCCCCACATACCAGTGCTTGATGAAACATAATTTGATTTGATTTTTTTTTTTCAACTTTTAAATCATAAATATAAGTAGATATATCAATCTTTTAAAAATATATCAAATCAAATATGAAATATTTAAAGCGCTAGGCATTTTGCAGATCGGTAAACTAAAATTTAAACAGTTTCCTCTAATAAACTAAATTAATGCTGATATATGCCGAATATAAATTATAATGCTTTAAAATTATTATCGATTCTGAGGTATTCAACTATTCATATATTTCCACAACCAAATCAGAATTTCCAGACCAAAATTTGTTTTTTTTTTTCGGGAATTCCCGGGACAAATTATAAAAAATCCCGGGATTCGGGAATTCCCGGTTCTAGAAAAATCCCGGGATTTTTGTCCCGGGAATTCCCGGGATGGACGCACTAGCGTTGAGAAATAAGAGAATCAAATAAATAAAATCGAAACCAAATGGAGGATAGTAAACAGAAGCCGTTTTAGAAAATCAGTGAAACGAAATAAACAGAAGATAGCTGTTAGCTGAAATGGAAAGAAAAGAAACCCCGTTCTGCGACGCTCAGGTACATCCACAGCAGTTGACTCAACATACTGCGAATCAAAACAATACCGTCTACAATCACAAATTACTTCCCTTTCCCACATTGACGCGCCCCTTTCTTCTAGCCGTCTCTACTCTGACCGTCGCTGGTCAAAGGTTTACGAGTCGTTTACTCAGGCCACCAGCTAGGTTACACCTTGTCATCATGATGACTAAACCAAGCCAACGTGGAGGTAAGAAAATAGGACACTTGCAAGGAACCAGAGCCATGCTGTTTTGTCCAAACAGCACTACGGATGTAGTTGGGCTCCTTCCGTGATGTTCCTCGCCTGGGTGTCAACCGACGAGTATCATCAGTATCATGCACCCTTGGCCTGCTGTTTTTAATTAGTTAGAGTCTTAAAAGTATATTTTATGAGTTTTAATCTTGGATAGGCCCTTTTAATTTTCAACCCACCTTTTTAAATGTGTGCATTTTGCCACACACCGCCATTTAAACTGTCAAAATTTCAATCAATCAGACCAATCAGAAAATAGGTACAATGATGGTCCCAAAATACATTCAAAGAGTCCAAAAAGTATAACAAAAATTTTACTTTAAATGTGATCGATACACAGATAGTTGCATTATTTCTCTTTTTTCAAAAGTATACTTTGTTAACCCACCGGCAGTTACATACGTGTACTTTGTACACACTTTGTATGAGCTCTTTTATGAACAATTATGGGAACAATTTTGCCGAAGAGTGCGAAAAGATTCGTCACAATGCCCTAAAAAATCAGGGGACAAAATAAATATTTCAACTGAAAATTAAAAAGTTCGTTCAAAAAACTTATACAATTGATTGTTAACTATTTAAAATACATTGTATAAATTTTTGTTATGCATTTTAAATCAAATAGGGCACTTTTAGACTTTTTTCAAATTTGGACATAAAACTTTAGGATTTTTAAAATTCATTTCATTTCATCCTTTAAAAGGATTGAAAAAATATACTATTAAATTTTTCATTACTTTTGATAGAGAGACCACTCAACATATTTACTTTATTGGATTTTTTTGAATTTTCTTTATTAGCATTTATGTATAAATCATAAAATAATGATAATATAAGTTTTTTCCATCATTCTATAGAATGATATTTATATTTTTATTAATTTATCCTAACAGTCATGCCAGCAAAAACTGCCCTAAAATTCATTAGCACATTCCGACAGCCAAAGTGCTTTGGCCGACCCTCATCATCCCCGCCGGACTCGTGCGGTTGCGTAATGAGTCTTCAAGTACCTTCACCCATGGCACCCATCTGGCGAGATATGAAATCCTCACCCTCGTTCGAGGCACCGGCGGCGGATGGAGGCCGATTTTTGCATACCAAAGTGGTGGTCAGAATATTCTCCCTCCCACCTTAATTCTGGCATATCCTCGTCAAAGTCAAAACTAGAAATACGACGGGGGGGGGGGGGGGAGGGGAGAAGGTAATGCGCTCCCAGCACGCAAGCTTGGTGCTTTCCGGCGTAAGTAATGATTGTCGAAGGGGAAATCTGGAATTAATGCTCCTAGCAGTGAGGAAGCTTACCTTCATTTAAGGAAAATGAAAATTTTTAGCTAAGCTAAGTTTACGTCACAGCAAAAAAAAAAATATCGCCAAAGCTAGGTTGGTGCTGATAATTAAAAAAAAGTGTCGGGAATGTGCCACATTCCGTCCTCGAGAAAAGTAAACAGACCGCTGGCGCAAAATGATGACTCCCGCCACAACGCGGGCATTTTCCACGATTTCCATATAACTGTCCAAGCTTCCCATGCGCCAGTGCCAACGCACACCGCGGGTTTGGTTTTCTAGCTTCGGTACGTGCCTGAACCCATTTGTGTATTGGTATCTTGGTACATCGTACCAGCGCACTACGACACTCTCGGCTCGCCCCATCGGTTTTGTGTCTGGCACTCACCCATGGCATGAACCCAGCGTGCCGTGGTACGCGCCGTGGTATTGAACCCGTTTTGTACCGCCAGCGCGTACCACGGCACGTACCTCGGCTCGTAACGAGTGAAGCACCTTGGCTCATATACCGGGTTCATGCCATGGGTGAGTGCCAGACACAAAACCTACGCGGCGAACCGAGAGTGTCGTGGTGCGCTGGTACGATGAACCAAAATACCCTCGGTTCGTGTGAGTCGGGCACGGGTGTAAACCGAACAAAGCAGGCGCAAAGCAAACCCGAGATACAAGTGAACCGCGTGTACCGCACGGTGCAGGAAAGCTTGTAACTGTCCATAAAAATTATTATCAGCATTCCAATTTCGGGCCTGACGGCTCCGACGATGAGTTCATAAAAAGACGACTGCCTCTTTCGCATTCACAAGCCAAATCTGCTGAGAAAAGGCGACTAATTCGAAGGAAATTCAACCCATTCAAAGGCAAAACGGTCCCACGATTATCATCAAAAGGGAGGCCCCAAAAGCCGCACATGTTTTAGCACTGCAGCTAACGCCGCCCTGCCGGAAATGGAATGATTAGCGGTTACGCCGGGTGGCTCCATGCAAAGGAACCATTTGTACGGTCAGCTGGTCTTTCCAACCTCGGCAATCACAGAGGTATATAAGAAATAAAATTGTTAGCTGCCCAAGGTCAGCAGGCTAAACTTGACCAATCGATCTAAGGCCTGAGACCGACCGTGGCCAGCAATCAAACCAGCCAAGAACGGAAATAAGGTCAGCGTGGCAGAAGAGGGTTTGTTCTACGAGCGTAATAATCATTTATAACTCTACTTGGACATTTGATTTATAACATAATTGCTGAGTTAGTGTTCGTTGATAAATTTCTGTTGAGATTTTAAATTACCTTTCTCCTTGATGAAAAAAAAAAAAAATAACTTTAAAGCATACTTAAGAATAACTTGGTAACAGGACTGCTCTTAAAGGGCTCTAAAAAGTCATTTACATAAACTCCCAAAATAAAATGAATTAAAAATTAAAAATTGAAATAAAAATAGCAAAATTAGGAATTTAAGAAGGTAAGAGTTAAAGAACTAAAGAAATAAAGAATTAAAGGATTAAAAACATGTCAATTTAAGATCATAAGAATTTCAGTATTTAAAAATTTAGAAATTCAAAATTTAAGAATTTAAAAATAAAAAAAGGTCAGAATTTAAAAACAGAACAATTTAAGAATTAAGGAATTAAAGAATTCTGGAATTAAAGAAATAAATAATTTAGGAATTAAGGAATTAAAGAATTCAGGAATTAAAGAATTGAAGAATTATATAATTAACATTAAAAAAATATGAATTTAAATAAATAGAAGAATTTTAGAATTAAAAAATTTGAAAATTAAAGAATTTAAAAATATAAAAATTTAAGAATTTATTTAAGAACTTAAGAATTTAAGAATTTAAGGATTTAAGGATTTAAGAATTTAAGAATTTAAGAATTTAAGAATTTAAGAATTTAAGAATTTAAGAATTTAAGAATTTAAGAATTTAAGAATTTAAGAATTTAAGAATTTAAGAATTTAAGAATTTAAGAATTTAAGAATTTAAGAATTTAAGAATTTAAGAATTTAAGAATTTAAGAATTTAAGAATTTAAGAATTTAAGAATTTAAGAATTTAAGAATTTAAGAATTTAAGAATTTAAGAATTTAAGAATTTAAGAATTTAAGAATTTAAGAATTTATGAATTTAAGAATTTAAGAATTTAAAAATTTTAGATTTTGAGAGTTTAATAATTCTAGGGTTTAAAAAAAGAGGTCCTATAGGCTATTGTGTTTCATATGTTTATAGGATCTTTTTTTATAAAAAAAAACTGTAGATTTAAGAATTTAGGAATTTAAGAATTTTCCTATTTAAAAACTAAATACTAAAGAAAATAATTTGAGACTTTTAGGATTAGAGGTTTGACTTTTTCAAAGAAAAATTTATGAATTTGACATTTTAGAGTTTTGGAATTTGAGAAACCTTAAATTTTAGAAATTTGGTTTGTTAACAATTTTAGAAAATGGAAACATCATTTAATTTTAGATTTAAAGAATTTTAAAAATGTAGGAAAATAAGAAACCTAGAATTAAAAAATGATAGAATTCAGGTATTTAAAAATTAAAGAAAATAAGAATATAAAAAATAAATATTTTGAGAATTTAAGAACTTAAAAAATTAGAGACTTCCAGAATTTGATGATTTGATAATTAAACAAAACAATAAGAATTTTAGATTTTGCATATTTGAGAATTTAGGAATTAAAAAAAATGAGAATTTTACAATCAAGGATTTAATATTTATTTTAAAGAGAATTTATGAATTTTAGAATTGTTCTAAATTAACTTTACAAAAGGACAAAACCTTGGGCGTTTTCAAGCAAGTTTTAAAATTTTAGAATTCTGAAATTTTAGAATTTGATTTGTTAATCGTTATTTTTTTTTATGAAAAAATAGATGTTAAGACTTTGGGAAATCAAGATTTTTAATATTAAGGAATTTCATAATTTTTAACTATACAAATCTAAGTTTTTACAGATGTAAGAATTTCAAAATGATAGATTTTTAGAATAATTCTTTAATGATTAATATATAAAAAACACAAGTTTTTTTAATCGAAAAAACAAGACTCCAGAAATTTATATATGAAAGGGGCAATACAGCAATGATTTACGAATGCTTGTATTTTTACGATTTCCCCCTTTTGTATCAACAACGTCGTAGAAATCAAGGTTAACTCTTTCCACACCACCCTCTTCCTAGGCAGCAAATATTAGCTACCTACTCAGGGAAAATGTGATATAATTAGAAGTGAAAAAACATAACTTACGATTCTGTGCTGGCTGGCTGTATTTATGTGTATGTGTTGTGTTATCCTTGCTGGAGTCCGGACACTATCCGGACCGATTTCGGCCGGTGCTGGGGTGCGGACTTTTTAACAATTGTACGATTCTGCTTACACTCTTATCTACGAAATAACCTACATCTGTCCGCACTGCGAAATCACGACCGGAAGTTTGGGCTTGTTGTTCGGTCCCGTCGGGACGTTTTCGATCTTTCGCATGATAAGCAGGCCATCAAGGACGCGACCGAAAACAACGTGCTTGTAATCGAGGAAGTTACATTTGGCGCAAGTTATGAAAAACTGACAACCGTTGGTGTCCTTCCCACTGTTGGCCATCGAAAGCAGACCGGGAGCCTCATGCTTCAGCAGGAAGCCCTCGTCCGGGAATGTGTTGTTACCGTAAATGCTCATCACGCCCGTTCCGTCACCCTGTTGAGGGAAAGAACCGTTATTTTCTCTACTATTGGCATTACACAGAAATAAAAAACCTTACATTCACAAAGTCACCACCCTGAATCATAAAGTCCTTGATCACCCGATGGAACGAGGACCCCTTGTAACCCACGGGAACTCCGTCCTTCTTGTGCTCGCCGGTGCAAAGCTGCCGGAAGTTCTCGCACGTCTTCGGAACGACATCGGCGAACAACTCAAACACCATCCGGCCAATTTCCTGCAAATTCACAAAACATTAATCACAATCAAGCCCGCGAAACACTTCCCTTGCCGCGCTGCCACTAACCGACGTTCCGACGGTAATGTCCATAAACACGACCGGATTGTTGGGGTGCCGAAGCTGTGACTGAATCTGGTTCCAGGTGGGCATTTTGACGACGGGGTTAACTTTGATCTATTCACCTACTGCACTTCACACCGGACAATCATTCACTCGGACGGAACTGGACCGAAACCCGCGGACTCGATTCCGAAACACAACCGCTCGCGACGAAAGTCTGTTTACAAATGCAGAACGGAACGCGCGCGCCTCGAATCGTTTGAAATCGCCAAACTTGCGTTTTTTGTTTGCTTGTTGTGACGTTTGCTGGTTTGCCCAGTGAGTAATGGCTTGTGCGTAATGGCGCGTGATGTAAGGCTCCCACTTTTTTGAAGAAGTTGCACGGCGCCGCTGGCAGTTTGTTTACGTTCTGCTGTGACAGCTGATCGGCGCGTGTGAATTTTGAGCACGGTGGCGGTGTTTTTGTTGACGATAGTTTCTGAAATCGTGAAACAGTGCGGATATTTTGTGATAATTCAGTGAAAAGTGCATATTTTAAGGGAAAAATCACTGAGAAACAGTGCAGTGAAAAGCTGTGAGCACGTTGAATCGCATATAGGCAACGGTGAGTTCCCTACATTAATTTTCATCTGAAATAAAAAACAGCGCGTTTTTTTTTGTCTCTTAAATTTAACAGAACATAGAGTGAATGTTCTGAATTTGGCCTTACTATGCATTATTTATCTGACAAATTTATTCAGCAAACCTATTTAAAATCACTACTTATCATAAAGTTGAATCGAGTTCATAAATCCAAAATACAAGCTTATTTTGAAATAGTTTAGTAACAAAAATAAAAAAATGTTAATAATAAATAAGGAAATGAGGTCAATCTCACTATTTAAAAAAAAAATAACTCAGCGGCAAAATGTTTGACCATATTTCTCTATGGCTCAAAAGTTGTGGGTTTTGGTCCCCTAAAAAATATAAAAAAAAATCTCGTGAATAAAAAAATACGGATTTTTGAAAATTTAGTTTTTCTGAAAAAAAAAAATAAAACACTTTTTTTTCGTGTATTTTTTTCTGAATATTCCTCATTGATACCTACAACTTTGCCAAAGACACCCAATTGATCAGGAAATTCCTTCAAAAATTACAGATTTTCAAATATTTACGGAAAAAATTGTATGGAGACTTGTATGGATGAACCAATGACACAAAATGGCTTCTTTGGTCATAGGGAAGGCCCCCCCAAAGTTTGAGCCAAATAAAAAAATACAAAAAAATCCATTTCCGGTTCTGGTAGAAAATTGCTCTTCAGTTAAATGTGGCGAATCTAGATTACAATCAAAGTAAAGACATTAGTTTTTAGAGTATTTCAAAGCTTAAAATTTAGGAACCTTTTTGTTGATGTAGGGGATTGTGGGGTAGGTTGGACACCCCAAGGAAATGGCTCTGCCACGGGCTGTATAGATATTTTAAAGGAATGTGGATGGCACCAGAGGATATTAGAGATTATATTAGATGGAAAAATGTCATTCATAAATTATGATAAAAAAACCCATTTGTATCGCAAAAATTAAAAGATGTCTAAATTATCCCCACATTTTTTGTTGGGGTTAATATGGGCACCCTTATGGGGTAATATGGACATACCTTGTGGGATAATTTTAACACCTTTTGTGGGGTAATTTGGACACATATTGAAGAATAAGTTTAACATTTGATTTTTTGAGTATGTTTTTTTATCCTTCACCCTGGTTTTATAATTGATTTATATATTGATAGGGGTTATTTTGCTCACAATATTTTTATAAATAAAAAAAACACAGATATTTTGCAATTAACAAACAACACGTCTTATTCCACACAAATTAACCACAAAACTGATTTGACAATCTTCATTCTCTCTTTCGCCAGCCGCGCGCATCTCGTTGTTTTCTCGCTCGTTGTTCTCTCTCGCAGCTCGCTAGCGCGCTCTCGCACTCAATCCGCAATCAGCTAACAAGGCAATATTCATGAAGGTGCGCACTTTTTGTTGCGCTCTAAACTCTTATTTATGAATTATATCAATCTTATAATAAATACTCATTTAATAATTTATTATATATTAAATCCTGCAACCCACAATCACTACACAATAGGATGATAATAAATAGTTTAGTGTAGTAGAAACAATATAATCTTTCATTCTGAAATGATTTAAACATTGATTCTGGATTAGACACAAGTAAAGTTTTTAGTGATTAGGGTATCATTTAGATTTATCTAAACCAATCTCTATTAAAAAAAAACTAATTAAGCTGAAACGATCCATTTTTTAAATTTAACATACCGTAACCCTTAAAATTGAAATATAATTGTAGACCAGCATAAGAAATTCCATACAAATTAATTGAAAACAGCATTAGTAATTTCATACAAATTAAGTAAAACCCATCAACATTAGAACGCCAAATGTGCAGTATTCAGATTTTCATCCATTCAAATATTGGAATAAATTTATCTAAATTTAGAAAAAATTAGGGTTTTTGTGATGGTTCTCATTGCTCTCATTCCTTTTTGAGTGTTTTGACATTTAAAATCCCACTAAATTTATCTGAATCCCCTAAACCATGAAAGTTCCTTATTTTTCCTGGCAGGTAGACTTTCAGCTATGTCCAAATTACCCCACAAGCCATGTCCAAATTACCCCCATATTACGCGTGATTTTTATAAACACAAAAATTACCATTTTTGCCTTCCTCACCTTACTGAGGAAAGGCTATAAAATCACTCGAAAAAAGAACTTCTCAATTAGACCTCCTAGACCCACCTTCATGTATACCTATCGACTCAGAATCAAATTCTGAGCAAATGTCTGTGTGTGTAAAGGGTTGTTGATCAAAAAATTGTCACTCGATTATCTCGAGACTGGCTGAACCGATTGTGTCCGTTTTGGCTTCATTCGATCCGTCTTGGGGTCCCATAAGTCGCTATGAAAAATTATGCAGTTTAGTTAAGTACTTCAAAAGTTATGCTAAAAAAAACGATTTTGACTAAAGTTCGGAAGATTGTAAAAAGGGCGGTTTTTGTAAGAAACCCCATCATTTTATACATTTTTAGAAAGGTATTCGAAAGACCTTTCCAACGCGTCCAAGACATTGAAAATCTGACAACACTATCAAAAGTTATAAGCACTTGAGTGTTATTTATGCACTTTTTGGAGGCCGGATCTCAGATATTTTGATGAAAACGTTGTCCGGATCTCTCATGCAACCTATCGTTGGATAGGTAATCAAAAGACCTTTTCAACGAGCTCGAATTGGATTGGAGATCTGACTACCCTAGTGTCTTGCAATATGAAGATCTGACTACCCGATCTAGTGGTATGAATAATGAGTCAAATTAATAAAACACTGAAAATCACCGTCCTTTTGTGTCTATTTTGGATAGCACCCTTTAAATGTGAGGAAGGCACCAAACCACCCTAGGGTGGATTAAGTAACGTTTTTAATATTGTGGATTTAGCTCGTAGCTGGATTTTCTGGCATCTTCTCACGGTCATTGGAAACGGTCGTGGATAGACCTAGGGGTTCCCAGTTGGAGTGAAAAAATTCAATTTATAGAAAAATTATGGATTAAAATTTTGCTTTTTTATCACTTCTCCGACATCAGGAATAATTGTTTGAACATGCTCTCAATTTTTTTAATCGGTCGGAAAAATATTATTTTTCTTGAAAAAACTTTCATTTTTAATCACATGATCACCCCTAATTCTGGCTCGATGCCGCCATCATGCGACCGCGTGCTCCGTTTGTTTGTCAACAAATCTGCAGCTGGATGGTGAGACGAAGTGAGGGGGGAAGAGATTTTGACATTTTTATGCCCGCATCTGGCCCGCCGCCTATTTCGTCGGTCACTGAGTCGCCGGTCGTTTCCAGTGACCGAGTCCAGCTAGGTACTGATCGTACAATAAAATCAAGAGATGCACAATATTCATACGAACATATCTCAGACATCGTCCAAGATGACTTTTGAAGGGGTGTCCAAATTGCCCCAAACTCCCCTACGTTCTTACATGAACAAATTAAAAATATGATCTATTGAGTGAAAGCATAGTTAAAATAGCTGTCCCTATTCTATGGTTATGTATAATTAGAAACATACTGATGATAAAAACAATTTCTATAGATAAATATGACTTTATTGCAAACTATTCTCTTTATACACATTTGTAGGTTACTTTTTCAATTGGGTAGATGGTCATGGTAGCCGTCATCATAGTACTGCAATCTTAGAAATGCACATGTTAAATACATTCATGCAATGTCCCTTATTATCTAATAATACTTGATGATTTAGCGAATAAAATATATTTCAATGGCATAGCATAATAAATAAAGTACAAAAGCACTGAGAAGTGAGAGCAGCTAAATCCTAGGCACGTTTTATAAAAATCACATTTGTCTAATACTGGAGCAGCTCTTGGATTTGCACTGCTGGTGGTGGCGCCGCAAACCCCGGCGAAAGAAGCGCGCCGTACCTAGTCAGTTGCTGGCCTCGTCCGTGCTATCCGTTTCGTACAGCTCGTGCTGCTTCTGGATGCCACCGCTTAGCCGGGCTGACACCGTCGCCCGCTGCAAACTTTGCAGAATCTCGTCGGTGTCCATGATGACCACCGGGGTGGCACCGTCCGTGAGCTGGGACCTTTTGTTTTGAAAAGGAAATGGACACACGGATTAGGACCAGCGAGTCTTGTTGGGGGAGGGGGAGGGTTTGTAGTGGATCTTACCGGCTGTTTTGCCGTTCGTAGATCTCGCGGGACACGCTGCGCGTGAACGAGAACCGGGTGGACATGCTGCGGGTGAGCTTCTTCGGGGGCTTCTTGGCGATGATGGGTACCTTGACGACCACGTCGGCGTCGGCCGGTCCCTCGGCGGCGAGCGTTTCTTCGGCAAAGTTTTTGATTTCCTCCCAGGCGTAGTCTAAGAGATGAAGGGGTGGGTTGGTTAATTAGCCGATTATGCAAATTTTGGCCGCGGCCACGTGGAAGGAATTGAGCTTGACACGTGCACACGTGTCGTGTTATTGTTGCATCAGCGCGCTTACCAATGTGTTCGGCGGTGGCATGCTCGTACGTTACGCAGAACCGGATGATGTACTTGCCGCCCACTTTGGCCGGGGTCATGTGGAACCGGCCCGAGCTGTTGATGCGAGCGAGCAGGTCCCGGTTGATGTAGTCGTTGTGTCTGTTTGGAAGGGGGGTGTTGGTATTAATGTTTAGATTTTTTGAAATCCCTGTAAAGAAACTCACTTAAGTCGGAAGCAGACGAGTCCCAGGTTGACGTCGTTGCGAACTTCGAAGCGCTCATCCTTGTTGACGAGTCCCTCGAATCGCTTCGCTAATGTAATGTGATTACGGATGTACTTCTGCAGGCCGGCGATTCCGTACGACCGGAATACGAACCAAAGCTTGAGTGCCCGGAAGCGACGGCTCAGCGGTATGCTGTAGTGGCGGTAGTCAACGGCTCCATTGTGATCGTGCTGCAGGTACAACGGGTCGACGGCCAGCGCTGAGGTTAGCAGCTTCGTGTCCTTGACCCACATGGCCGAACAGTCAAAGTTTGTGAGGAGCAACTTGTTTGGATTCGTATTGAACGAGTCGGCATATTCCAAACCTTCCTTGAAGTGTCGCATCTCGGGAAGAATGAAGGAGTTACCTGCGTAGGCTCCGTCCACGTGAAACCAGATGCTCGGAACCGATTTGCAAACTTGTCCAATTTCAACCAGATTATCGAAGACGCAAGCCGATGTCGTACCAACCGTGGCCACCACGAAGAATGGCATCAATCCAGCCTGCAAGTCCTTTTCAATAGCCTCTTGCAAGGTATTCCCTCGGAACACACCCCGAGAGTCCGTCTCCAGCACCCTCAACTTGACAATGGCCATTTTGGCTGCCTTTTCAATCGATGAATGCGCCTCCTTTGAAGCGTACGCCACCAACTGTGGCAAGTAGACACTCTCGTGCACGGAAATATCCGAACCACGGAGCTTCTGGATTGTCCGGTACCGCGCGGCCATCATGCACACCAGCGCACACTCCGAGGCCGATCCCTGCAAAACCCCTCCACCGCGTGACCCCGGCGAATCACTCCGGAAGAACGTCGGCAAATCCAGCGCCTTGGCATACCAATCCATTACGATTCCCTCCAGTTCGGTAGCAGCCGGTGATGAAGCCTGTGAGAAGAAGCCAAATCATCAAGAGTTCTGTCCACAAATCAACACACTCCGCCTGAAGTGGTCGCAAATATTTACCCATGAGAAACCGATCGACCCGATCGCACTGCTCAGCATCTCTCCGAGGATCGACGGGTACGAGTTGCCAGACGGGAAGTACGCGAAGAACCGCGGATGGTTCCAGTGCACCATATTGGGCATGATCTTGCCCTCGACGTCCTCGAGCATCCGCTTAAAGTCTTCGCCCTTCTGCGGTGCTTCATCTGCGAAAAAAAAAAAAAAACAAAGAAATGGTTTCAAATATGCTAATTACTGTAGCGAGAAACAACTGAAAACAATTTCGCCGACGGCGAAACAAAATCCCACTTCAAAAGCATCCGAAACGCGCAGTTCGACTTTCATGTTTACACTAGACAAGCCGTCGACGTGGTCAGCAATGTGGTCATACTTTGTTTGAAAGAGAGCAGAACGAAGCAAAAAAAATCTCGGAAGGTTATGTGATTCCCCGGGTTCGTCGCTTCTGCTACCGGACCGGTCAGCCGAGCTCACCGCGATGACGCGCTGCATCTGAAGAGACAAAGTTCTCCTGGTTGAGTCGCGATAAGTTACTATACAACACAAATCGGTAAATATCGCCACGAGCTACTCCACGACGTCTTCTCAGCTATGCAAACGTGGTTGGAGGAGACGCGTGGTGTTTGAACAGCGTTACATCATATTTGCGGTATTTGTGGAACGGTAAACTTGAATTTGTTTGAATTTTGATGAGCTAATTCGTGTTTCACTTTCAAAATCAAACGTGAAATGCAATGATTTGTTGAATTTACGATTATTTAAGAACTTAACGACACGCTTTAAAGTATTTTCTTAAAATGACTTATCAGCACCAGTAATGGTAAAAATCTCATCAAAAGATTTTCCTTTGACGCTCACAAAGAGAGAAAATCAAATGAAAATGTCTCTCTTCTCTCTCGTTATTCGAATATCGATTAAAATCGATTAAAAGAAACTCAAAAAATCATCTTCAGGATTATAGGACAAAATTTCGATATCGCTACTACATTGTGAACTACCTGTGAAATGTCATCAAATGAACTGTCAATTTTGATAAATAAACAATGATTGTGAACAACATACACTGTTGGTGGCTTTTCCTACCGAATAAAAAATCAATCAATCAATCAAACCATCAATCAAAGTTATTTTATACATTGGACTCTCTCTGTGTCGATACTGAAGGGAACGGCATTTGGAGATCAAAACAATAACCTGATGGAAATTCAGCAGAGCAGATTTTATAGAAAAATTGTGATTTCAGGCTAAAATCAATTTTGTTTCGCACTAAATCACACTTATAACTTTGAAGAAAAATATGTTATCAAAAACTCAACAATCTAATGGTTGCTGTTCATCTTTTAGAAATAAAAAATAAAAAAAAATGTTTGAAATAATAAATTGCTTTGTGTTTTGGGCCTGTATTTTTGGCAAGCTTAAATCGATTCTTGAAATTTTTTGCAAAACGGGTCACCCTAGGTCACAAACGGTAGGTTTAGGGCGTCCAATTTTCCCGGGTTTTGAATTTCCCGGGAAACGGGAAAAATATTTTTGAAATCCCGGGAATTCCCGGGATCCCGGGAAAATTTTAAAACAGTAATAAAATCTATATTTTCATTATATTAGCATGTTTTTCAAGCTTAAAATCATAGAATTAGCTCAATACCTTTGATTGGTTGTAATCTACAATTTAATCTATACAAGGATAGCAGTGTTAAGATAGCTTGAAAGATTTTATTTTGCTCTTTGTTGTGCTTTGGTTTCTTATCTAATATCTAATCCAATGTGATTCAAATTAAATATGTCTCTTATAAATACATTTATTTTTAATTTTTTTATATTTCATGACTAGAAAAGCAAAAAAAAACTGTTTAAAGGTGTAAAATAATCAATTAAAAAAACAACAAATAAAATTATACCAGTTAAATTTTAGATAAGTTAAGAAATTCATGTTTTACATAAAAAATAGTTTACAAATTATCTCAGGGTCATTAGGAACTAGGGAAAAAATTGACTATCTTGAGCATTTTTTTGTTTTGCTTTGTTCTGTTCCTGTTTTAACCGAAATAAAAAAAAAAAACATCATGCAAAAAAATTACTAAAACAGCTGTCTCAGTTCGATACATTCGCATGGTTTGTAAAAATGTTTCATGAAAAATAATTTAAAATGATATTTAAAAAAAAATTAAAATCATAAATATGCAAACCTCTTATCAAAAATACATAAAATTTATTAAAACATATTAAAAGCGCTAGGCAATTTACGGATCGGTATTTTTTTTTTACAAATTTCTTTTATAAGTCAAATCAATGCTGATACCTAGTTTAAATAGGTCCTATAAACATATGAAAACAGGCTTATAGGACCTTTACAAAAAAAAAACATGGATATATGCTTAATATTTTATTTTTATTTTTTTATTGTTGTTCATCTATTTCCACAACAAAACCTGAATTTCCAGACAAAAATTTGATATTTTTTCCAATTTCGGGATTTCCCGGGACAAAATACAAAAAATCCCGGGATTCGGGAATTCCCGGTTTTGGAAAAATCCCGGGAATTTTGTCCCGGGAATTCCCGGGATGGACGCACTATCAATGTGTAACATCTTTGACTGGCGCTAGTATGGGGAACAAATGCTCCCCTGCTCTTTCCGTATTGGTAAAGTGCATTACAAGCCCTCCGACCGTCCCATGCTTTCCATGGGGGCAAGGTCCCAGCCGTGCGGAGGGAAAATTCTAAAACAAATAAATTTAGATATTTAATAGTTCGAAAATTTAAAAGTAAAAAAAAATAAAAGTAGAAATTCCCAAAAAAGTTGGAACGGTAACTTCAACTCGCTGGTTCTCGGGCATTACTCAACCAATCGGGACGATTGTTGTTTCCAGTGATTTGTTAGGATGTCTAGATGATTCTAGAACTTTGCAGAACTTAATTTGATCAAATCTGTAATTGCTGCGACCGAAAACATCGTTCCACCTTTTTTAAAACGACTGCCTCCGCGGAATTTATGGCGAATTTTTTTTTACACGCGAAAAAAAAATTGGAACGATGTTTTTGATCGCAAAAATTACATATTTGATCAAATTAGGTTCTGCAAAGCTCTAGAATCATCTAGACATCCTAACAAATCACTGGAAAGAAGAATCATCTTGATTGGTTTAGTTATGCCCGAGAACCATTGAGTTGAAGTTACCGTTCCAACTTTTTTGGAGCCTTGGGCGTTGGAATGTTAAAAATATATAAATTGTGGGATACAATTTAAAATTTATGTAATTAATGAATTCATAAATTTCAAAATTGAAAAATACATGATTCACAGTGTTGCGATCCTCAGCTTAAAAATTCAAATATTCAAAAAATAAAAAAAATCAAATTTCCGAATTCTGCTCCGATTTTTCAGCTCAGCTAAAATTCAAATATTCTAAAAAAATAATTTTAATATTTCAATATTCTAAAATTTTAAATTCTGAAATTGTAAAATTCTAAAACTCTAAAACTCTAAAATTCTTAAATTCTTAAATTCTTAAATTCTTAAATTCTTAAATTCTTAAATTCTTAAATTCTTAAATTCTTAAATTCTTAAATTCTTAAATTCTAAATTCTTAAATTCTTAAATTCTTAAATTCATAAATTCTTAAATTTTTAAATTTTTAAATTCCTAGGATCTTGAATGCTGCCATTTTTGTTACTATCTTTGATTACAGAAAACTTGATAAAATTTTAAGTATTTTTGGAGTTATTTTTTTCGGTTAGAGAAATTTTGAGAAGAAGATGTAGGAAAATTTGCTTCGATTTTTCTAAGTGACGCTTTGGTAAGATCATCGAGTATGAACTGTATCTTAAATTTAAAAACTCAAAATCGAGTATTTTTAACATTTTTTAAATTTTATTATTTTTCTATTTTTAGATTTGATACAGTTTTTAGATCTAAATTTCTAAGTGTTGAAACTTTGATTTTTTTTGCCAAAATGTTTGTTTTGGCTTTTTCCTCTAGTTTACCTAATCCTAGCAAAAATACATTTTCAGCGTTTCAAGATTCTGCGTTCTGAGATTACAAAATTGAATTTATTATAAAACCCTTTTGTATATTTGTCGCAAAATTATTTTTCTTAGAATGACGCGGATTTTTTTCGATTCCTCCGTAACAACCCTGAATAAGAATTTTGAGAGTTCAAGAATTTATAAAATATGGTCTCTTCGGAAAAGTTGTTTTAACTTTAATTAAGATCCAGCATCCCAGATTTCATAGTGATTGTACAACTACATCTTACATATTTTTAACAAACAACATTCAAGGGCTTACAAGGAGGAGTTCCCGTGGTCAGATCGAGCTTAAATTTGAAATCTATTCCAAAACACCTAAATATCTAAGTTTGATAATTAATGACTTTTCGAGCAGGTTGTATTTTGTTTTATTTTTATAAAATGTATTGATCGTGTGAATGATCGTCTGTATGCTCTGGTCAAGGTAGATTTTGTTTTTAAATTTTAAAGCAAACATATTTTTTTTTGTAAAATTATTTAAGAAGATGTTTTCTTAAAATATCCAGAAACCGTTTAGGGTGTTGCAAATATTTTTCAATGTTTATGTTGCCCCCCCTTCAAAATTGATCCGAAAAATCAGGGGACACAACATTTTTTTTTTCTAAAATCTTCAAAATTTTAATGAAAATAGAAGTCAAATCAACTTAAAACAATGTAAAACGCATTTTTCTGCATTTATAATCATATTTAGCATGTTTGGGCTGGATTAAAAGTATTTTGATTTTTTATGAAATTCCAATGTACAGCACCGCAAAAACTTTTTTTTGCAAAAAAATAAATTTTCGTCAATACTTAGGTATTTTGGAAACTAATGATTGCAAAACAACTGGGCAGGTGTAAAATGCATTTTTAAACACTTTGTTCATTCAAATGTTGAAACCATGGCTCGTAAATTCAATGTTTAAACTTTTTTATTTTTTTGCCCCCTCCTCGACTTTGGTCAGAGTCGAGGGACATAAACTTCAAAAAATATTTGCAACGGTCTTACTTTAAATGCAAACATTGTTGAAAAAGACCTAGATCTTTTTTAAAACCGTGAACATGTGCTTGAAAACTTCACATTTAATTGTTTATTTTTCTTAGTTTTTCAGTTTTTTTTTATCTTTCTTAAGGTTCTGCAAAATTACATTTTTTCAAGTTTTTGTCCTTTAGTATTTTTTTTTATAAAAACACAATCAAAAAAAGCATAGGCCTAATTCGGCAAAAGGCAACAACAAAATGAAGTTAAATTAACTAATCGCAATTTAAAATTTGCAACAATTTTAATTATTAATTATTTCTAGAGTTTTTTTTAAAGAGGTTCTGTTAGCTATTGTTTTAATATGTTTATGGGACCTAATAAAAAAATACTCTAGATTTGTTGGTAAGGGGCAACATTTAAAATGACATCACCAGATAAAAAAACATAGGACATCTTTATGGTTGCTCATTTTGGATGTTCGATAAGAAAAAAATTATTGACAAAATAATTTTTTTTAAAGTTTTTGTAGAATCCGTCGTTAAAAAAATAAAATAAAAAATTAATTGATGTTTTTTAAAATCATAAATTTCTAATATTCAAAAAATGCATGAAACCATAAAAACGCTCCAAACAATATGTTAGTAAAAAATAGAAAATAAAAATAAAATTGGTGGTCTGGAGAGGTCAGGGAAAAGTCAGGGAATTTTATTTTGGGATTTGAATCGACACCATGCATCCAGTACTTTGTTCTAGATATCAGGAGGAAATCCAGTTTTTTCGCGAAAATTTAACACGTAGCCTTATATATGGGACAAACTTCAAATGCGTTTTTCTCAGCATGCTGTTTTTGCATATGGGACATTTATGCGAACATGGGCAGTATAACGAGCATTTCCTTAGCTTGTTACACTTGCCCCACTTTCCCCTAATTTCTAACGGTTTAACAAATAAATTTTGATTTTATAACTTAGTGAAAAACAGAATGTTTCTGTTCGTTGATGAGGTACAAATAATCGAAATCATCAACTAAATTTAATTTATGAAAAAAAAAAAACAAAAAACCATTCAAATGGCGGTTTTATTTTTTTTTAATCTGAGTTTTTAATTTTAGAATTTTTGAGCCGTCACACAAGCTCAAACCGAACCCGATTTATTTTTTGTTTAATTTCGTCACCGTGCCTTCCGAGCACCGATACTATGAAGCGTGAACTTGTTTCACTAACTCGCCTGTTCTCTTCCTCTCTACCTCCTTTTTCCAGACGTCTTCGAGAACATCGAGGACGAAAAGCACTACGTCAAGTACGACAACTCGGGCGTGTTCGAGTACGGCCCACCAACGGCCGCGGAACATCGCCAGCAGCAACAACAACAACAACAGCAGCGCAAAGATTTCTACAAGTGCGCCTGCTCGGACTCGAACAGCAGCTTGGACTCGGGAAGTAGTAACGAAGGAGCGGCCGCAAATTACAAGCAGGGCAAGTCCAACAGCTGCGAGTGCATTGGGGGCGGCGGGGGTGGTCAGCAGAACAATAACAATGTCATTTCGGACAACTGCTACTACAGCGAGCCGAACATTGAACATCTGGACGAGTTTAATGGGAATGTTGGGGTGGGGGCGGCTGCGGCTGCGGCTGGGGAGAAGGTCGTCAAGTCGGTTTGGAGCAAGGAGAAGAAGCCGAAGAGTAGCTGCTTGAAGAAGACGAAGCGGAACATGATGTACACAAACGTGGTGGTACCGGAGTACGATCTGACGAAGAAGGTGAAGAAGTTTAACGTGCACCATAGGTCGGTGATTGATAATAGCAAGATGATCTTCGGGTCGTTGAAGGATATCTTTGGGATTTCGCTGCCGGAGAGGGGGGTTCCGGAGGGTTCGGAAGATTTGTCTACGGTGCGGGAGTGCATTCCGGAGTCGAACGATCCGATGATTGACGACTTTACCGTGGTGCAGAAGCCGAAGAACTTCCTGTCGAAGAGTTTGGACGGGGGGTTTGGGGGTGGGGGTTCTAAGGCGAAGGGGAACGTCAAGAAGTACGTGCACAACGTGGACCAGCAGCTGCGTCGGAAGAACGATGAGGATTTGTACGCGCCGAGCAGGAAGAACAGCGTTGAGGAGGAGGAGAAGCGGGTGGAGGAGGAGGAGGAAGTTGTGGTTCAGAAGCCGAGCGAGTTGCCGTTGGCGGAGCAGCCCAAACCTGCGTACCGGAACAAGTACATCATCAACGGGGAGAGCACCGTGTTTGAGCATACCGGAGTGTCGTACTGCTACGACGAGGAAGAGGGCAAGTCGCAGGCTACCGACGACGGCATCGGAACTCCGAAGGACCTCCCGATCGGGGAATCTACCAGCGGTTCCTTCATCGGCAAAACGCAAATCAAGAAGAAGCTTTCGAACATTTTCCAGAAGATGAACGTAATTGGGTCGAACGCGACGACCCCGTCGCCGTCCGCGGCGCAGGCTCCGACCCCGTTGCCCCCGGTTCCTCTGCTGAGTCGTAGCGGCGGCGATGGAGCGCTGGAAGAACCGAAAGGGGTCGAGCAGCCAACCCGGATGGAGAGCAGCACCATTTCTTCGTGCGGAAGTGACCACAGCTCGTCGGTGCTGTCCGAGTCCAAGGGAGGTGGGACAACTTCGCGTGAAACCAGCAATCGCGAGCCCAGCTCGCCGCGGAGTTCCTCCAAGAACCGCCATCTGGCGTCCCCGATGCGGAAGAAGTCGCTCACGACGCGGCTCGAGCCGAACTCCTCGCGGGCCCGCATGAGTCCGGACCTGTTCAACCCGGCGGCCGCAGGGCGCCACCATCTGGTGACCCTGGCGGACGAGTTTGACGACATTTTGACGGTGACCACCAGCAACGAGACAGACAAGGACAGCTCGAACGACTTGGTCATTCTGGACTACCCGTCGACGAGCAGCACGCCGACGCCTGACGGCGGAGAGGTTCCCGGGGAGAAAGTCAGTCCGTTCGTGGTGCCGTCGTCGCGACGGTACAACCCGATGACGGCGTCCACCAGTTCGGCATCGACGTCGAAGAGTTCGTTGATCAACCGGTTCTTGCGGAACGTCACCCAGAAGAAGATTCTGGAGGCGACCATCAAGCAGAACAGCTTCTTCCAGGGCAAGTTGAGCACCGAGCGGAAGCTGTTTGAGAGTCTCGTGCCGAAGGGGGTGAAGGCGCTGAACCGGGACCTGATTGAAGATCTGAACGCGGAGATCGCGATGGAGATCGAGCTGAGCTCGTCGGCTTGCCAGCTGGACCGGGTTCAGCTGAACGAGGCCCACCTGGACCAGGGCGGGTACGGACTGTCGCTCGGGGAGATCAAGTTCGACGGGGGTGGCGTTGGGGTAGGCGAAATTCCGGTGGACGTCTTCAACGGGAACCGGTTGCACATCTTCCGGAACGAGAACGAGGTGCTGATGAAGGCGTTCAAGCTGTACAACGGGTACTCCCGGGAGGGGTACATGACGCCGGTGCTGGTTCTTCTAACCGACAAAACGCTCTACGTGACGGATCAGGTGCAGAACCGGCTCTGCAACAAGTTTGTTCTGCCGTACTCGGAGCTGGACGTCATCCTGGTTGGTCCGTACGGAAATACCGTCCTGCTGAGCAACTCTGCACGAGACATGCAGCAGGTGCTGCTCGCCGGAGGTCCCTACCCGGCGGATGGCCTGGTCTCCAGCTTGGAACTGTGCGCTCGACGGGGAGGATCCGTTTTACCAGCTATCGGACAACTAACCCTGGACCATCTAGCCCCGCTGCAAGCCTTCGTACGGGATAACTCCAACGTGAGTCGAGAGGACATCTGGAAGTACTACGCCGTGGTCAACGTGCCCGCTGGAACTCTTGGTGGCGAGGAGGAACCTCTGGGACCGCACATCAAGGGACCTCTCATGCACCGGCGGATGTCCCACGCCGGCTTCGTGGACCACTGGTCCGCCGGATACTTTTTACTCAAGTAAGTACACCTCAGATATTTCACCGGGAATGGCCCTTAAAAGGGCACCCAGTAATGCTTCCACCTTTCGATCACCCCACGTGCGTCCGTCAAGATTCCTCCCTCTTTATCCGGACAATTTTCGGCTCGCGGCATGATGCCTTTGCGGGATTTGCTGAGTTTCTTGTAGAACTTACGCATTTTATGTTGACTTTTATGATTGACTTATTTGAAGTGAAATATTTGACTTTTTATTATTTTTTGACGTCTTGCTTGGTCGCCAAGCAGCCAAACTCAACGTCTCCTATGATTTTTTCAACTTTTACTGTTGACAGCTCTTTGTTGTCATTAAGAAAAGCGTACACGCTGAAGGTACGATTACTCACTTTTTGGGTAAAATCTTAATGTTTTATTTTTTTATGTAAATCAATAATCAATCAACTCTTCCCCGTTAGGGCCGGAGTCCTGTACCTGTTCGGGGACGCCAGCCAGAAGCTTCCAACCTGGGCCGTCGCACTCGCCGAGTGCCAAGGCGCCCGCCGCTCGCTCAACTCCGGCCGACCGTACTGCTTCGAGCTGCTGCTGCGCACCGGCGCACTCCAGCTGGCCGCTCCCGACGAGTACGTCGCGTCGGACTGGCTCCAGGCGCTGGTTCAAGCGGCAAGCGGGGTAAGATCCTCAACCTTAATCCCTCCTTTCAAAATCGCTAATCATCCAACCTTCCAGCTCTTCGAGCTCCAGGAACGCCGCCGGACGCTCGGCTGCACGCTCATCATGACCTCGAACCACCTGCTCACGCTGCGCGAGGACTTTAGCGCTCCGCTGCGCCGGTCAACCGGCGCAGGAGGTCACTCCAGCGCCAACTCCAGCTTGATGCTGTCCCCGGCGAAGGAGAACGTCAACCCGAACGCGCAGCTTCCCGGTGGAGCATCCAGAAAGCTCAGCAATTCCAACGTTCTGGACACGTCGTCGGAGGTAACCGCCACGCCTTTCTTGAACCTTCACAAACCCTAACGAATCGCGTACTCGTCGTTTCAGATAAGTTCGATCCGCTCGACGGGCAGCACGCCGACGCGGTTCAACAGCGACCGGCGCTCCAACTCGACGACGAGTACGCCGACCAGGGGTGCCGCCAACCTGCAGTCCCCGGCGCGGAGCTACCGGCCCGGCTCGTCGATTGACGCCATCATTGGGACCGCCGGGGACGACCGGAGCCACACCAACATGAGCAGCTTCTACGGGAAGAACTCGGGCGTGGAGGTGCTGACGTGCGCGAGCATCGACGAGATGAGCGCCGTCAAGATTCCGGCCATCTCGTCGAATTGGTGGTGCATTCTGGTACGTTGGGTGCTTAATTGAGGTTAGGATCGACTCGAATTTCGAATCTTGTTGCAGGAATTCGAATGCCAAGAGGTGCGGGAGAACTCGGACGACCTGGTGGTGTTCTTCTCAACCAGTTCCGAGCAGGAACGGTTCCTGTCGATGCTGGAGTCCATCTGGCACTCGAAGAAGGTAAGTGGCTCCTTCGGGAAGTGGCGTTTTCGACCTCTTCCGCACAAATCTCCTTCCAGTTGGTGCAAAAACACATCCGTTACTGCCGGAAAGTTCCAGCAAGACCTGTCCGCCAGAGGAGTGGCCCTTAAAAGGGCACCCAGTAATGCTTCCACCTTTCGATCACCCCACGTTCGTCCGTCAAGATTCCCCCCTCCTTATCCAGACACATTTCGGCTCGCGGCATTAAGCCTTTGCGGGATTTGCTGAGTTTCTTGTAGAACTTACGCATTTTGTGTTGACTTTTATGAATAACTTAATTTAATGTGAAATGTTTAACTTTTCTTCACTTTTTGACGTCTTACTTGGTTGCCATGCGGCCAAATCCAACGCCTCCTATGATTTTTCCAACTTTTACTCTTGACAGCTCTTTGTTGTCATCACGAAAAGCGCACACGCTAACGGTGCGATTACTCACTTTTTGGGTAAAATCTAAATGTTTTGTTTTTTTTAAAGTAAATCAATATTCAATCAACCGATCAAAATTCTGTCAAAAGGAAAATTGATGACAATTTCTAAAATCTTGATTAAAAATCTAAATCAGTCAATTACGTACATAGGAGGACCCCTTCCCGGCGTCCATCATGACCAGCGGGGACGACCTGTACCAGCACTGTTCGAAGCTGTTCCTCGAGATCAACCGGTCGTGGGAACCGCTGCTGACGGCCGCCCTCGGTTATCCGCAGTAAGATAGTAAGAGATTCTTCGCCGTGTCGTTTTTCTAAACTATCAAAAGGAACGACTTAGTAGATAAAAAAACGGAGACCAGTGATAATTGTGTATAGGATACCAGATATAGCTAGTATAGTCTTTGTACAAGTGCTTTATTGAAAACTTTTTTTTTGGTTTTGGGCTGGTTCCAAACTTAGGACAATGTCGAAATTACGTTGTATATTGCAAAATTTTATAGTTTGCCAATTTTTTACTTTATGATTGTGTAAAAATTACTTTTATTCGGTGCTTATAAAGTGATTTATTTGTTATTTTCGCGTAAACTGATGAATTAAGATCCTCAAATTTTAGAAATAAGTATAGACAATATGAATTTAAACATGTTTACACACTATGAAATATAATCAAAATTAAAAAAGTATTAACCAAGCCCACTTTCAAATGATTAACGTACTCTTGCAAGACAAAAATGTTTAGCTTTATATATACTCGTCAATGTGTGCTATATTCATATATGCAGCAACCTGTAGCTTTGTACGGTTAACTTACACACACACATTTATATATTTTTGGTGGAAAATAAGCTAAAGCCACAGGACAAACCCGAACCCCAAAGATCAGGAATAATCTCATCCAACATCACATCATTTATCGGTTCAACATTTTATCGAATTTCGAATAATATTTGATCTCTCTGCCTTCGATAACATCTCATTTATTACGTTAGAAAAAATTAACATCTCCTGGAAAGCAGGAGATCCCAGCCCTGCATTTGACAGATGCTTACCTTACCTTTTTTGCCTTGGTTATTGTCTTGTGCAAGCAGAACATAACCAAACTTTTCGGCACCCTCAGCAAACGTCAAATCAATACAAATTGCTGCCGGATCTTTTTTCGGATCACTCCAGGAAAAGATCCGGCAGCAATTTTGTATGGTTTGACGTTTGCGGAGGTACCAAAAAAAGGTAAACAAATAACTTCGTGCTTCGGTTAATGTGCTACGCATCAATACAAACTAACCTAAAGGTGAGGAACAACTGTCAAACGCAGGGTTGGACTTAGTCTCATTTGGTAAACAAAACAGTTCCTTCAGTTTGGATTTCATTTATCTTTTCACTAGCATTATAAACTCCACTACTACTACTAAAGAGCTTCTGTCTTTCGCTTACGCTGCTGTTTACAAGCAAGATTTCCCATCGTGACACAAAATGCAAAAGCAAACCTAATTCATATTTGAATTCCCTTTGGCATTCCAAAATTACAAATGGCGCCTTTGACTTTGACGTTTGCCTCAGCGCGCCGCTGTCACGGTTGACAGTTGGCGCGCGAGGCAGCTGTCAAAAATCGGTACGCCATGTTGACAAATCTGACAGATCATCATGCAACAAAAAAGATGTTAAATCTTGCAAAACGATATTTACTCAAAACTTGATGTGCTTAGCTTAAAGGCTTAAAAATGTGGCAGATCGATTGAAAACTAATAAAATCACACACACAAATATTATAAATACACCAGGCAAAATTGCAAGTAACGCTGCTTACCACCAAAACACTGAAACAAAGCGCAAATATCGCTGCTTTTGCAGTTGGCAAAACAAAAATAATAATATTTAACCTCACTTTCGTACTGGAAGCGTTTACTTGGCACCCAAAATCTCACTCTTTCCTACGATTTAAAAGTTCGAGAACGAAATTTTGAATACTCTTTTTCTAAGTGCAAAAGCTGTAAACGAGGAAACAAGAAAACCCTTAAAAAGCCATATTTTAACGGCGAAATCCTAACCTATAACCATCGAGATCGAAACTAGTCACACTTTAAATTCGTTTCCGCACTAACTCAAACACTAACAGCATCTAACTTTAAAATAAATTACACCAAAACAAAAAACGCTTCAGATTATCCCTTCTCCTCGGTGATGGAATCTTGGTGTTAGGATATTTGTGTCGTATCCATTAAGATTAAAAAAATCCTGAACCAGAACGTAAACAAAAAAGATATGGCACAATCGCGTTGCAATAAGGACTGACTTTTTGAAAACGGAGAATTTCGCTTGGATTGTGAAAACTACTTTGCAAAAAAAAAAATCACACAAACAAAAACAGTGAAACAATAATTTCTATACTCTGATGTTTGTAAACAAATATATCTAACAATAACAAACAAATAAACAATAAAACAAATTGAAGTTTGTAAAGGACAACAACAAAAAACATATAAACACACAAATTGCAATGTTACAAGCAAAATAGAAACACGTAATATAAGTACTATCCAGCCATGAAAGATCCAAAAAGTTACCCGTCAACAAAAGAAGCATAACAACAAAAAAAAAGTATCTCAAAAAACGATATATATCAAGTGAAGCAAGACTCAACAAATAAAAGAGCAACCAAATGAAGAAGAGAAAATGCTTTAGTCGTTTTTCACTGATCCGAAATTCTTTGAAGTCCCAAAAAGCTTTGGACGTAATTTTTGAACGACCCCCTTATCTTGTTTCTTTTTGCATTGTTAAATTTATAAAATTTTAACAAATTTTAACATTTTTAATATTTTTATTATAATTTTAAACATTTTTTTAAACACTAGATAACATTTTCGCCGATAATGTTAACTTAATTATATCATGTTAAATTTTCAATGCTTTCACCTAGAATATAATTTTTGAAAATGTAGTGAGTTTCAAAATATAAATACCTACTCAAAATTATTCACAACATACCATATTTTTTTCGAAAAACTCAAATTTCCATAATTTGCAATCATTAAACAAAGCGAAATTTTGTATGCATTTTCACTTTTTATTATTACAGTTTGTTTTTATTGATGTACTCAAGCAAAATTTGGATGCATTCTCAAAAACAATAATTGAATGTACATTTGAAGTATGTGAAATTTTGCTTCGTTCAATACCCATATTGCATATTTTGAAAATTTGAGTATTTTGGTAAAAATACGGTATTTTGTGAAAATTTAAGTATTTTCAAAAAAACTTTAATATAGTGAAAAATGATACAAAATGTCGCAAATCCAAATTTGAAAATTATAGTATTTTCGAAAAAAATTAAAATGGGTGTATTCCAAGAAAATTAAGGTCAAAAGCTTATTGCAAATTAATTAAGTTTGAATTTTGTAAAAAACATAGTATTTTTCAAACAACTCTAATAAAGTGAAAAAGGATACCAAATTTCGCTACGTTAGATACCAATATTGCAAATTTAGATTTTTTTTGTTTTTTTTTTTTGAAAAAAAACGGTATTTTACGAAAATTTTAGTATTTAAAAAAAATATTAAGGTATAAAGCACATCGCAAATTAGAAAAAATCAAGTATTTTGGAAAAATAAAATATTTTGTGAAAGTTTTAGTATTTTTCAAACAACGCTTATAAAGTGAAAAAACATACAAAATTTCGCTTCGTTTGATACCCATATTGCAAATTTAGAAAATTTTAGTATTTTCGAAATAATACGGTATTTTGTGACATTTTTGAATTTAAAAAAAAATATTAAGGTAAAAAGCATTTTTCAAATGTGAAAAATTAAAAATTTTCGAAAAAATATATATTTTGTAAAAAAATTCAGTATTTTTCAAACAACTCTTATAAAAAAAGGATACAAAATCTCGCTTCGTTTGATACCCATATTGCAATTTATTTTATTTTTTCGAAAATCGAAATTTTTTGTGTTTTTGAAAAAAAAACGGAATTTCACCCACTGCGCAAATTTTGAAAATTTTTGTATTTTCTAAAAAAATACAGTATTTTGCGATTTTTTTTGTATTTAAAAAAAATATTAAGGTAAAAAAATATATTTTGTAAAAAAATATATTTTGTAAAAAAATAAGTATTTTTTTTTCAATCAACTCTAATAAAGTAAAAAGCATTCAAAATTTCGCTTGGTTTGATACTCATATTGCAAATTTGAGTACTTTCCAAAAAATACGCACACTTGTAAAAAAAAAATTGAGTATTTATAATTTGGAACTTACTACAATTTCAGAAAATATATTCTTAGTAAAAGCATTGCAAATTTAACATGATATGGATTATGTTGATTGGAGGGTTTTTGGAATTTTGAGTGAGCTCTGAGCTGTTTTGTTGTTGAGTCGTGATGAGACGGAGAAGGCTTCCTGAAGAGGTGTTCAACTAGTTGGTCCAATTTTAGCTTAGCTACACCCTTCGCTCCCAAAGGAAAAAGTGTCGGTATCGGTGAAGTATCGGTGTTTTGGAAATTGTTTCTCAGTGAAAACATCACCCAATACTTGTGAGTTTGTCGTGCAACACAGCAAACGTTGGCAGTTGATCGGTCGTTTAGGCAGCGATGGTTTCCGGAGAAGAGATTTTCAATGGAAGATGACAACTGTTTCGCAATAAATGGAAAAGAGTGAGAAAAGTGAACTAGTGATCAAAGTGTGTAGGTGTTACACTGATTGCCCGGTGTTGCAATCGTCGCTTCATCTATTTGAGTCTCCCTCTCTTGAGACTCGACTCGACTCAAATTGGAAGAGCAGCAACTTTAAGGATCTCGGTGAGGACTTTCCAATTACATGAAATTTTATTATTTATTATATTTGCATTATGTATTATTAAATAACAGCACACTAGACACACCCTAGATTAGATTAGACAAAAAATAAATATGCTGATTAATCCCATTACACAAAAAAAATTAAATGCTAACTAGTTAAATGCTTATGAATCGGTCGTTTTAATTTAAGTTCTAACTCTCACATTTAAATAAAACAGATGAATAAATAAATATTTGATGTTCCCTCCGCATCGCTGTAAGAGTTTAAATTCAAGATTCTAATTATGCGTTAAATCATCTTTAGCCTCGAATTTCGCTTAAACACATAATAATTTATAGAAAAATATATAAACTTCGCTTTACTCTTACAGTCGATAGCTTGAGTTTAACAGCAGACATGTTAAAACTGTGTTTAATCAGCATTGTTTTACCTGAGGAAATTTAGAAATACTACAGACAATTTAATCATGCACGGCTTCGTCGCGTTGTATCTGCCGTGACTTTAAATCGAATATATATATAAATCATGCATCTTTTACACTGTACAATCATCTGTATAAGTTTAATAACCAAAAAACTAAATTTACTTGACTCGCCCGCAATACCTTTCGGGGTATATCCTAGGGTTCTACCTCTCCTACTAACATTGAGTCCAAAACCTCCCTACAAACATCTATACCACTAAGGTGACGTAGGGGTCCCTGCGCACTTTAGATAGGTGTTTACTAACATTCCTTCATTTCCCCGAGGATAGCTTGGACCCGGCGTGGACCCCCTTATGCCCTGGGTTGTATTACACACTCATCAAAAGATGAAGACATGGTATCTCCCGTGTTGGATTATTGTTCCGGATGAGGGTCTTACACAACCATACCAAACAGTGGGATAAGCGTTGTGGAGCCTTCCGGTGGTGGGGCGTCCTCCAAATGCTAATGCTAATGCTAATGCTAATATGGATTATGTTGATTTTATATAGATTTAAAATATGAGTAATCGTCCATTTTCGGCTATAATATTATCGCCGATAGAATTATCGAAATAACGAAATAAATATTATCGACTATAATTTTCATCGATTAGCAACGCTTTTCTGAGTAATTTTACCTAAAAAATGTGTAAAAATGTAAACCTGATGAAAATTCATCAGAAACTAATGTAATCTTATACATTTTTTGACACCAAAACAGTCACCTTTCCCTGATGAATATTACCATTTTTTTTCTGTTAAGTTGGTCAGACAAAATGGCTGTGTGAGTATTGGAATTTTGGTATCTTCGGCAAAGTTGTAGGCTATTATTAGAAAAGTTTTAGAAAAATAGGTACTAGGTATAATAATAACCGGTTTTTTTATTTAATTTTAATCACAAATAGTTATTTTCTTAAAATATTTATTTCTGCATTTTTCATATTTTTTATGTTTTAGGGGATGCAAAATCAAATTTCCAATCGAAAATGATTGTAGTTTTTAATAAATTGCAATTGTTTTCAAGTTAAAGGCATTTTGAGGTAACATTTATAAATATAGTTTTTCAATGGCTGAGAAAATTTCCAGAAATTTCATTTTTTTTTCTTTGTTGATGAGACTGCTGGTTGCTGATATACAGCCCAAATACAGTATCTTAAAGTTTATTTTTTGTGAAAAAATAGTTTTTATTAGTGTATCGTGGATAAACCCTCATTTTAAACTCGCGATCTCTCGGAAACTACTTATTTGAGTATTATATTTTTTTCAATTTTCTCACCTTTTCAATAAAAATAATTTTTAAATTTTTAAATGTAGCCCAACATTGGAAAATGTCCAAAATAAATGTAAGCCTTTTCAAAATTTGATTCAAAATAAAGAAATTATTTTAACAGAAACGATTAGAAAATTTCATAAATGGTTTATTTTATAACATAGATGACACTGTGAAAAAAACATTTATCACAAAATTAATGCTTTTTAAGATGCTGAAATTTTTCAGCATCTTGTTCTCCTAAAAGAATTTTTAAATTCATGAAAAAAAATCAATTTCTAATTCTTTGTGGTCGAACTAGAGCGTCCAATTTCCCGGGTTTACAAAATTCGAAGTTATAAGAACGGTAAATTGAATTGAATAAAATAAAATTGAGTTTTTTCATAATAATTTCTTGTAAATCTAAAAAATAATGTGACAAAGAAGTTAAGAAAATGTAAACTTCCGCTTGAATTTCGGGAATTCCCGGGAAATTTACAAATTTCACAATCTTTATCATCCTCCTAAACTCTACCGCAAAAGATGACTTTTCAGCCCTGAACATATCAACCTAAATTATTATTTCTAAAATTTAAAAAAAAATATTTTCGGAATTCAACTTTAAGTAATAAAAAGTAAAATTAAAAAATATGGTTCTTTTTCAGGTTCCTTTTTTTCATTACCTAAAACATTGTCAAAGACACCAAATAGATCGGAAAATTACTCCTTAGGATACAGATTTTTTAATATTCCCATGCCCATTTTGTATGACCAGCTCGTAAAAATGTATGGAAAAACTAATGATTCATGGCATTTTTTGATTTAGGGAATGCATGGACAAAGTCAGTGTCATCCAAATTGGAAAAAAAATCAAAGAACAACTGATTTGCGAAATCGTTTAAAAAATATACTGAATAGGAGGTTTTACCAATTTCCGCGAAAAAGTTGAAATTTTGAGGTGGCGATAAAAAATAGTGGTACGGTGGACTCTCTGGCTGTCGATCTTCTCGATGTCAATATTGCTCCAGCTGTCAATAAATTTTCAGTCCCTTCAAATAGATTGCTTTGATTTTTCATTCAATAATTTGATAACCCTCGCTCTCGACGGTCCCTTCAATATCGACAACGAGAGAGTCCACTGTATTTTAAAATAACGATAATAATTTACATTGTTTTCATTTCTTACATTAAGAGAATTTGTTGTCTATTCGATATTATTTTTTCAAAGGAGTCAAACATTTCAAACACGAAACTTTTCGACCGCATTTACCGATTCCCCTTTGACATTTCATTGCGCGTGTATATTTTTAGCCGAGGGGCTCGTCAACCCGAAACCCCTTCCTAACGCGCGACGCCTGTGTGCCCGCCACGCAAATGTCAGAGCGTCGTTCTGTGTACGTATAAAACACGTACATTTACCGTCGTTTTCGCTGCTGGATATAAAAATGTTAGCGTGTGTGCGTGTATCTGTGTGTGATAAACAAACGCCGGTACTTTGGCTTAACGTTGGTTAAAAAGTGAGATTTATTTTCAATAAAAGTTGAAATTTAGTCCTACGTCAATCATGTCATGGATTTCACTTAAGGTGATATTCCACCGCAGCAAACTTTTTCCAAAACACATAAAAAAAGCTTTCTCACTACTTATTTTAATTATTGTCAAGTAGTTTTGGTTATTTGTTCAACGATTCATGAGAAATTCTGAAATGATTTTACTGTAAACAAGTTTAACGTAGGACTACTGTCGCTCTGAGGATTTCAAAATAATATTGTCATGTTACAAATTTAGTTTTTCCAAATTTTTAATTTTATCCTTCAAAAAGTACACCGTCTAACAAACTATTCGTTCAAATACATCCAAACCCCCTCTATCTGTGTGGGTACATGAACGACCCGGCTCGAAGCACCTCTGCCTTCTCTCGCGTGTACGATTCCGGCAGGAACAGTCATTTCCAGACGTCGGGTTCGCGATGATCCAAGCTCCGTAACAGCCGTCGTCGTCGCGACTTTTTGCCAACTAACAATCGTACGATCTCGTCTCGTGGTGTGTTTTTTCGTCTGTATCGTGATTAATCAATAGTGCATCTTGACTGCAAATTAAGGTGCCAGGTGCCCGGTAAAGATTTGGTCTTAAAAAAAACTTTGGCCAATTTAATAATCGATTGTGCAGCAGACGTCGTTTGGAGTTGAACCTTGTGGGATCTTTTTTCTAGAGGTGTGTCTCGAATATTTGGAAGGATAAAAAAGAGTCGAAATGATTAGTGATTATTTCCGTGTAATTTGACATGCAAAAAAAAAACGCTAAAGAATTATAATTTCTTCACGGACACTGCGCGATCATCGGGAAGTCGCCGTCAAGGACATGATTCTATTTTATTTACATATCGACCGCGACTTGAGGAGGGAGAGGGCTTCGTTTCTCTATAATTGTGCAAATTTGCATTTCGAAAATTGACGACGACTCCCCACAGTAGGCGCTGGTGACAAAGTCTCGTTAGGACCGGAATTGTTACATGGTTTTTTTGTGTGAGAAAAAATAAAGGCAGTAGGCGCTGATATTTGCTGCAAATATCGATCGATTCGCGCGCCGACTGTCAAGCGCAAAAGGGGGAGAGTGAAAAACATAAGACGGGTGAAGAAGAGAGAGAAAAAAGAAAAGTTATGACATCTCGTAGTAGGCCCGGCAAAAACAAACCGCCGCGGCTCGCGGCTTGGAAGAATTGTGGCCCAGATATTTGGGGGAATGACGTGGGACTATGTGCGCGTTGGGGAATGTTGCATAAAATCAAAATTATTCGACTCTCGTTCGGATAAATATCTTGAAAATAGGTGAAATTACTCTAAAAACAATGCAAATTTAGCGTTGATAACCCTCTTATCTTGATTTGTTTGGGACAATATGGCTAAATTAATGACACTCGTAGGGGGATTAAAGATAATAAGATAATGAAATTGCTATCGGTCACGCGACTTGTTTCAATACATTACACAGCAGTTCTACGCAAAACTGTCCCATGTGTATCTGAAACTCAAAGTAACATGAGACAATTATGCGTAGAATGGTAATACAAGTCAAAATTCGCAGTTGCTGACCTTCCCCATTATTTATTTTTTTGTGACTATTAGTGCGTCCATCCCGGGATTTCCCGGGACAAAAATCCCGGGATTTTTCCAAAACCGGGAATTCCCGAATCCCGGGATTTTTCTATAATTTGTCCCGGGAATTCCCGAAATTGAAAAAAGTATCATATTTTGGTCTGGAAATTCAGATTTGGTTGTGAAAATAGTAAAACAATAAAATGATTTAAAATTTGTATTCAGCAAATCTCAGCATTAAATTGGCTTTTTAGGAAAAAATATTATAATTGTAATGAACAGGTCCGCAAAATGCCTAGCGCTTTAATTTTTTTCTCATTTATTTTATTTGTTTTAAGACTGGATATATTTACGTATATTTTCGATTTTAAATTAAAAAAAAACAATCTCATATCAAATTATTTATAATCAAACACCGGCATCTAGGGCAAATAAGTACAAATGTAACGAATAAAGACAGCTATTAAAGCAAAAAATAATTGCATGACGTTTTGGATGACTTCGGTTAAAACAGGAACAGAACAAAACAATTTGTACTTCCAAATGTATTGCTCTAAAATCTCCTGTACCTATTTAGACTGTAATTCTGATTTTCCCTCGGTTGGCGGTAGTAACTTGAAGATAATTTGTAAAATATGTTTTATATAAAACAATGAATTCAAAACTTATCTAAAATTTTACATTGACTGGTATCATTTTATTTATTGTCGTTTTTTGTTTTTTAGATATAAAATAATTTTTTTAAGCTGTTTTAGTCATGTCATATAAAAATATATATAAAAGAAAAAAAATATAAAAGAATTCCAGAGTTTTTTTTTGAATAGGTCCTATAAACATATGGAAGACAAAAGCTTATTGGACATTTTCAAAAAAAAAAGCTCTAGAATTATGTAATTTGATTCGCAAATCAAAAAAAAAAATCATACTGGAATTAAAAATAGTAGGTAGTTGATATAAAATCCTAAACACCACAAAGACAAACAAAAAAATTCTTTTAGGCTATTTTAAAACTGTCGTCTTTGTTTAGATTGAAGTGAGGATTATCACCATTTGATATTATTAAGCTAATTCTATGATTTTAAGCTTGAAAACATAACAAAAATATAATGAAACATAGATTTTATTACTGATTCCAAAATTTCCCGGGATCCCGGGAATTCCCGGGATTCCAAAAATATTTTTCCCGTTTCCCGGGAAATTCAAAACCCGGGAAAATTGGACGCCCTAGTGACTATTAAGATTAGCCAATCCGGTTATTTGGGAAGGCGACCTTCGAAGATTTGTGTCTGCACCGGACAACATTGTGCAATATTTTTCTTAGTCGCTTGGTTTAGCGCGTTTAGACATTCACCAAAAAAAACGAGCTCGGTGGAAAGGGGAAAGGGTTTTCCCCCTTCGTTGAAATCTTTTTACAGACTGTTCAACTGTGTGGCTTTGATAATTAACGATGCTTTAATCTAAATTTAGAGCAGCAACACTGCTGAGTGTCGCTGAAATGGCAATTATGCTACTTGTGTTGTGGCATAATTTTTTTAGTCGGTTTAATGATGAGGTAATTTTTAGCTGACTTGAGATAAATTATATTTTTGTAGATTTTATGCATATTACAATAAATGAAAGAGTTAAATTGCCTTAAACTATTTGACAAAAAGATTCAGCCAAATTTGAATGCATAAAAAACAAGGAAAAAATTCCAATACATTTTCAAAAACTTGTTTGGTTTGAAAAAATGAAAAATTAAACGATTTAAAAAATACGGTCCAGACTCGATTATCCGAACTTTAGATTATTCGAAGTTCACAGTCAAAAATTAGACAAAACCAAAAAAAAAGTCGTGGTTCGATTATTCGAAGTGAAATTTTGCCAAGGTTTTCGGATTATCGAAGCTGGACTGTATTTCAAAATTAAATTGAAAAGAAAAAACATTTATGCAACAACTCAGCAGCAAAAATAGATTTATTTTTAATGTGACACAACAGATTTATTTGCCTTTTCTAAAACACATTGCGTGTTATCTTGTGTTTGATTACAGTCAGTTATCTTTTTAACGAGGTTTGTAGGTTTGTTGAAGAAGTAACAAGTCATATCAGACAGCTTCAAAGTAATTCTCTAAAATTTTGTATTTTTTTCCCGATTTTTGATTTTGTTTTTTAAGAAGCAATTTTGCATTCACCATACAATTTTAGAAGCCGGTCATACAAAATTGGCATGCGGCAATTTAAAAAAAATCTGTATCTAGAAAGGGGATCACTGATCGATTTGGGGATTTTTACAAAATTGTAGATTAGGACCTCAGAAAAAACTAACTTAATCCACCTATGTGGTTGGAGCCTTCCTCACTCATTACCAACAATGGCTGATATGATGGGGTTGTATACAAATTTCATCTATTTTTTAGATCCGGAATAAAAAAAAGCACATAAATATAGCTTAAGAGGCCATATCGCGAGAACGGGTTGCCAGATCTTCAATGTGTTTGAACCCGTTGGAAAGGTCTTTTGATAACTTAACCAACGATGGGTCGGATGGTGGATCCGGACATAGTTTACATACATTTAAGTGAGATCCGGCTTTCAAAAAGTACATCAATACCACTTAAGTGGCCATATCTCGAGACAGGGTTGCCAGATCTTCAATGTTTTGGATTCGTTGGAAAGGTCTTTTGATAACCTACCCAACGATGGGTCGGATGGTGGACCCGGACATAGTTTACATACAGTTAAGTGAGATCCAAATATATGTGAAAACACATTTTTATACATAACTTTTGAACTACTTATCGAAACTTCAATCTGTATAAAACTCGATCTATGGGACCCTAAACCAAGTCGAATGCAACAGGTTCGGGTCAAATCGGTTCAGCCAGTGCCGAGAAACATGAGCTAGTTTGTTGGTCACATACATACATACACACACACATACACACAGACATTTGTTTAGTTTTCGATTCTGAGTCGATATGTATACATGAAGGTGGGTCTACGACGTTTTTATACGAAGTTCATTTTTAGAGCAGGATTATAGCCTTACCTCAGTGAGGAAGGCAAAAAATACACCGTTTGTTATTTCTCGTTATAGGCCGTTGAAATAAAAATTCAAAGGTAATGGTGGAATTTTCAGAAACTGTTAAATTTAAAATATTTCCAGAAAGCACCCTGTAATTTTTCGAAAAGCTGAGATTGAGCTAATTTTTCCTACAATTTTTCTTTTTACACTTTATTGGTCGTGTAGCTGATTGCTGAAAAACAGCTTCTTTTTCTTTCTTTTTTTTTGAAAAGTGTGTTTTTCTCAATGTTTCCGAATAAGCATTATTTTTTTTATCTGAAAATATCTCGGAAACTATTTGTGCGATTTTCAATGTTTAAAAATGAAACTATTCTGAAATATTCTGCTCTTTTCAATAAGGGAGCGCTCTTTTATTACGTAACGCAAAATGTTGAACTTTTGACCCCCTCATCGTAGCAAAATTTCTATACAAATCTTGTAAAAAAAAATTATGGAGCGTAGGATAGTCTTCGAGCCCCTCCCTCCAACCGCGTTACGTGATAAAAGAACGCTCCCTGACATAATTCTGAAATTTTCAACCGGACCGGATTGAAATTGTCCTAAATAAGTGTTTCAAGCCCAATACACAATAATATTAACCCCATTATTTGCAACGTTTTCTTAGCATTGTACGGTCAGTTCCTTACTAGATTCGGTCGTTCTCGTTGGAAACGACCGTCGAAATAGGCGGCGGGTCAGATGCGGGATTATAAATGTCAAAATCTCTCCCCCTCTCACTTTTGGTACGTTCGTTTGAACAGCCAGTGTGGCACTGAGTGCCGCACTCGTCGGTGCCAGTTTTGGTTCAAACGAACATTCTTTTTCAGTGTGCATGGAACTCGCATGAAACTGAAAAATTATCGAGTGCGGCACTAGAGTTTCAGTTCCAAGATGGCGGCGAAACTCGTGCGGAACTAGCGCGAGTTTCTTCAAAGAAACACTTTGACAGCTCTGAGTGCGGCACTCAGTGCCGAACTAGCCATCAAACGAACGTACCATTTGTCTCACCATCCTACTGCAGCTTTGTTGACAAACAAACGGAGCACGTATTCGCATGGAGGTGGCATCGAGCCAGAACTAGGGATGATCACATAGTAAATATTGAAACTTTTTTCAAGAAAAATCATACTTTGCCAACATGATGAAAATTTTGCAAGAATGTATTTTTCTTATTGAATAAAGATAAAAATTGTCAGTGATATTTTTTCTTTGAAATGAGCTTTTCCACGCCAATTGGGCACCACTAGGCATATCCACGATCATGAGAAAATGCTAGCAAATCCGACAATCAGCTAAATCCTTAATATAAAAAAAAAATTCAAAACATAATAAACATCCAAATTGAAATTTCGTCAAGTAAAAGATATTAGAAATTTATTTTTTATTAACAAAACGTGTAGGGTATATGGCCCTATTTTGAACCTACTATGCAAAGCGTCAACATATTTTGCATTGTTCTCAGGAACGGTCTAACTAATTTGGCTCGTTTCAGGATTGGTTTGTGGCTTAATTTAAGCTTAACAAAGTGTACTATTAAAATTGAAAAATAATTTAACCATTTCAATGTAATAAGCATTTCAAGTAAAACATTTTTTGGATGCTTTTTGGACTTATTTAATGTATTTGGAGACATCGCTGAACCTATTTTGGACCCACACTCTGATTGGTTGAAATTTGGACAACTCGAATTGCGGAGTGCGGTGGTAACACGCACACAAACAAAAACTCGGTTTGATAAACCAAAGGGCCTATCCACGATTATAATTTGGAAAATATTTATTTCAGAAATTAATTTTTTTTAATAAAACAATGGATTTGAATTTTGAAACGTGTTTTAATTATATTTAATGGAAACTCACGCATCTTTAGCAGGTCTCTGTCCTATTTACCATTTGCGTATTCTTACGACCTAATTGTTCAAGCATTAGAACATAAAAGACAACCCGTTATTAGTCGCAATAAAAACACCTTAACTTAAAATTAAATGAATGACAGAAATACATTACAAGTTACAATGAAAAAAGGTTCTAAATTTTACGCAGAGCTTAAGTTCAAATATTATTAAACAATCAAGAAATTTTAAAGGGAGATGTAGTTTGTAACTTGGTGTGAAACTTTCTCATCTGTCATGTTAAACTTTACAATTGCTTGACAAAAAGTTTAACTACATGTTTTCTATGGCTCAAAAGATTCGGAATTTTGTCTCCCAAAAAAATATATATATGACCCTATTTTGGACCTAGTACCTATTTTGGACTTTTAAAAACAATGTAATATTTGAAAAAAAAAACTTTGTTTGAATACCAGAGTGCCTTTGATAGGCATAGTTTGTCTTGTTAAAAGCAGATTTGAGGTGTTCAAACATTACTTAGGTTGCTGAAATAATTTTTAAGAAAATCATTTATGTCAATGTTTAGTTAACTAAGTTTATAAGCTTTTTAACGTAATACATATAAATGTTAGGTTAAATTGTTAAAAATTCCGAACTTTGCCTGAAATTCGTTGAAACTAGTTTTGTTTATTAAATTATAGATTTATAAGTTACGGAAATTGCTTTCCGCATAATTGATCGACGCCACCAACATCGTCAGCACAGCCGACAACAGTAACCCAAACTGCGAACAAAGCTAAACTTCGTTTACCTCGCCGCTATTAAAGCAAGTAGCTCGATTAATGCTCAGTAAGCAAAACCTCAGTACCTCGTGTGTGAGGCTCTGGGGGACTTTTCGATCACAATAAAATCAGAACATTTTGGACAGTCAAACTAACCACATCGGTGTTATTAATTTCGTGAAATCTCCCCTTCGATAATGGACGTTTTATAACTTATATTACATGTTTAACTGAATTCAAAGAACGAATCAAAAGTTTTCGCATTTTATATGAAATTCGTTTTACTGAAAATGCCTTTAAATTAGGAGATTTTTTCAAATTATGTTTCAAAAACAAATAATATTTAAAAATATTTATTATTTACAAACTTATTTTACCTTTTCCTAGTAGAAGATTGTCCGTTATACCTGTGTTTATTTTTTTTTATATGGATATAGATATGCAAAAATCAGTTAAAACTTACAAAAAATATAATTTCCATATGTATATTTCTCTGATTAGTTTGCAATACGTCGTAACAGCCATCACGATCTCCGACACTTATTTGATTTTTTTTCTCTGAATCAAACCAAATTTTGTTTGTTTTCCAATAAAGAGCATTTAAAAGACGTGCAGATGACAATTCAAAGCATTTTATTTTTCAAAATCAAATCAAATTATTCGCTCTACAGCATTGCCTTGGCGTTCTCGATTGCGAGATTCCTACTCGAAACTAGGTGTTCGCAGGCTTGATTGTTGAGGCAATTGCAAACCTCTTTTTACACCTTAGCTTCAATCCACCCCGGGATTCGAACTGGCGACCTTTGGATTGTTTGTCCAACTGCCTACCAGCGACTCCACCGAGACAGGACCCAGGGAGACGACTCCTACACCTGGACTGAGCTAACGACCTAACCTTTTTTTTTTAGGTTAGTCCGGGGCCAACATTTACTTCCCTTCCGACGGAAGGCGTGATCAGACAAATCTCGTCTCGAAAAATGCCACCGGGACCTTCTGGGATCGAACCCAGGCCGACTGGGTGAGAGGCAATCACGCTTACCCCTACACCACGGGTCCCGGCTAATTTAATTTTTATAATTCGTAAATTGATCGAGAACTGATCGAAAAATTGATTTGTTTACAACTAGCGCTTAGGATCTAGCTTAGGAACTAGCTCAAGATTTTTTAAATTTAATTCATACGACTTTTTCAAAAACCACTCGTAAGCAATATTGACAGCTCCTGTCACGGTGACAGCTGACGATTTAATGAACTAGATCCTTTAGGGTTTTCAATCGTTTCCCCTTCAATTCCAACAGGGTAGCCAGTTTGCATTTTTTGAAGCAAAAATTTAATATATATGCAGCTAAATTGGTGATAATGATGTTAAGACAAAAATAAATCAACATAAGTTTAAATTTTGGGATACTTTGCAATCGGTCCTAACAATCATCTAAATCTCTATCATCAATTTGCATTTTGATCGTTTAAAAAACATATTTTCATTGTTTCTGTTAATCATTTGCTTTTTTAAGCTTAGATTTCTTTGAAATAATTACAGTAAAGAAATGCAATTCAAAATATTAAATTAAAAATTTTCAATTAATTTCAATAAAATATCGAAATAAATTGATAAACTGCAACACCTTGTTATATATGTGTTGGTGATAGCCTTGGACGGACGGCAAAGTAGCTCCAAAAACTGATCCAACGCGGCTGATTTGAAAATATTTTGAATTGAGTTTTTTTCGATAATAGAATAGTTATTTCAATGGTTTAGTGACGAAAAACATAAAAGAATTAAATAGACAACAGTTACATTGCTCGGAAACCGGACGAAATTGCTTGGTGTCAGTGCAAAACAGAAAAAAATCATCAAGGTGTCGCGAGCCAAATCTGATTAGCAACGAGGCCGGAATTTTTGGACCTAATCGATGTGCTAGAAAAATGGTAGGAAATAAGAATGGCATAGGAAAAAGTGGCTTAAAAAGCGGAAATAATCAAAAATGTTAACATTTTAGCTACAAAACGATCTTTACACTTTCTGTTGGTTGGATACAGTGAATTCGTACTTTAAAAGCCTGAACTACCTCGATTAATAAAAATAGGTCCAAAATAGGTACTAGGTCCAAAATAGGGTCATACCCTAATCGATTTCAAACTATTTGAAATACATAACAAATTGAATAACGTTATTTTTTTCATTTTCAACATTATCCTGCACCTTAGGCTTTTTTATTTTATTTTATTTTTTATTTAGAAACCACAAATTGGTAAAACGACTTGAAGATCAACCAGAGCCGAGAAATAACTTTTAATAAAATTTGTGCTAACCGAAATAAAAATAAAAATAAAAATTGCCAATAAGGTTTTGATACACATATTTTTGTCTGTGATTTCAGCTTGATTGTGCGGAAAAATTAAAACAGTAAAATTTTCTTTTGCATAAAACTGTACAAATTGTAAAATTTATGTGATTTTTTACTTAAAGCTGTTCCCGAAATTCAAAAATAGTTTTTTTTAGGTAATGAAAATGCTTTTTTAACTTAAGATTTTTGTCATACTAAGAAATAATCAACATTTAAATTTTTATATAAAAATTTTTAAGTTTTGGATCCAAATTTCTTTTTTATTACTAAAACACTGTGCAACTAAAAAATCAAATTGTTCGCCCTACAGCGTTGCTTTGGCTTTCTAAATTGCTTGATTTTTGAGGCAATTGCAAACCTCTTTTTACTCCTAAGATTGCATCCACCCCGGAATTCGAGCTGACGACCTTTGGATTGTGAGTCCAACTACCTGCCAGCGACTTTACCGAAGCTGCAACTAAAATATTTTTAATTTTAATTCTTAAAATTAAGTTTTTGCTTTTTTTAATGGAACACTTCCATTCGAGCAATATTTTGCTTTTTTGAACAATGAATTTCTTTTGGTATTTCTACCACTCGAATCTGGAATTAAATCTTTCTTTTTTGTAATTTTCGATTTTTAGTAATTTTTAATTTTAAAATTATTCAATATTTAGACTTTTCCATTTATAAGTTCTAAGTTAAAAAAAAAAATAGAAAAATGAGCATCACTCAAAACTACGCATAACGATATTTCATTGTATTTGTATGAAAATTTGTCCTTCGGTTCCTTATGTTCAAATAACCCATTTTGCATAGAAAAGTGCTTTGAAAACATTCGAAGATCTGTATCTCGAGAAGGGATTTTTTCAGATCGATTTGGTGTCTTTGGCAAAGTTGTAGGTTTTGATTCAGGAAAAAAGTTTACCCAGTGTGTGTGTGTTTTTTTTTCAATAATTTTTTTCACGAAAACTCAATTTTGACAAACTTTACCCCCTTCGGTGTGCCAGCTTTTGAGCTATAGGATATGATGACAGATGAAGAAACTATGCAAAATGGATAATTTGGACATAAAGAATTTCTTTGTTTGCGAAATTCTAGTGAGTGACCTGCTCTGTATTTAAAAAAAATGTTGAAAATATATATTTAAAATTAGGAAGAAAAAAATTGTAATAGAAAGGTATTTCTTGTAAAAATAAAACGTAAAGAACACGAAACAATTTGTTGTGTTCTAGATAGTCACTCAGTTAAAGATAATTGGATGCAAAAACAAAAACCAGCCTAGAAATAGAAATTGATTGCTCATTCGCTTTTACGTCTCCATAATTTCATTCACGTTTTGTTTTTCTATAGGATTGTGAACCGAAGCACGTGTTCTCCATCACGCACACTTCTCACAAAATTAAGTACCTTACCGAATGAACAGTATGCACTTCTCTCAACAATTTCGCATAAGCGGGGTGGGTGTGTTGTCCCGAGAAGGCACAAAGAAAACTCGCCGGCAGTGTAAACAGCGAAAGAGCAAATATAAAATGGCAAAATATTAGTTTATAGTCTTACCTGTGTGCGTCACAGACAATCGAACTTGAGTAATTTTTAAAGATTTTAGTTTGAAAAACATCCGCTAGAAGGATAGCTGTCACTTTCCATACAATTTGTAGGTTATGTTTCTTTTCGTAACAAATTCTATCAATTTTCTTCAGTAATTCTTGTGCAGCACCACACAATGGCGGAATCGAGTTCGGAAAGTGGCACTCCGACCAAGGCCAAAGCGGAAGAACGGATGCGCAACTACCTGGACCACTTCAAGAACCTGCTGGATCCGGCCCAGCGCCACCTGACGGACATGACCAAACCGTACAACCGGGCCTTTCCCTTTCCGAAGGACGTGCACGTGAATCCGGCCGATCTCAAGAAGCTCGTTCTCAACAGCGAACGGATACGGAACGTGCTGGAAAAGGTTGGTGACCCTCGAAACTAACCTATTTTTTCAATAAACAACTTTTTCCTGCAGGAATCGGGAGGTGATCCGAGGAAGAAGGCGGAACTCGTCCGTACCGTGAAGGCGATACTGGACGAGATCGGTCTGGACGAAAGTTTGGCGGTGATCCGGGTGCTCGGAACGATCCTGAACTACATTATCCGGCGGATTCTGAGCGGGATGTACGTCAACGAGACAAAGCTGGAACAGGTGAGGATAAAGCGTTGTTATTTGATTTATATTTTCAGAACTAATTTAGTAAATTTATAATTTTCAATTGCTTAAGATTTTAACATTTTCAGAATTTTAAAAAACTAATACGACTATATTTATAAATCTGTGTTTTGGAAATGCATTTTTTAACGATTTGGTGCCTTCGGCATCGGTGTAAAGCGGACGATATTTTATTTTTTATGAAGACTTATAAGGAAGAACTTTATGATTCAAAATGGCATCTGTCAAGTTTGAACAATAGGATTTTATATAGGTAATAATAGGTCATGTCAATTACATAACCATATGCACCTTTTTTATTTTATTAAAATAATATGTGTGATCAATTTTTTTATTTAAATATATTAAATAGTTAAAAAAAATAATATTCAAAAAGTCTACATAAAAACTTACAAAAATGGTAGGTGAAAATTCAAAAATCTGTATCTTTTGAACGAATTTTTGATCAAAATTTTGTGTATAAATAAGGACTTAACAGAAAAAAATTATGCACGGATTTTTTTGCTGATTTTAAAAATCACTAAAATTTAATTTCCAAAAATCCCTGCCATCTTTTCAGAAAATTCCAGAATAGTTGAAAAACATTTGAAAATGTCAAAAATAAGTATTTAAGCCTTTACAAATTTTCAAAAATCTGTATCTTGAGAACGAGTTTTTTTTATCGATTTAACTAACTAAAAGCGAACCCCCTTTTTGAAAAATATCATTTTTGGATATTTTTTAGATGACGAAAAATGCCATCTTTGGATCAAGATGGTCAAAACTCATTTGGCAGTGTTGCCAATTTTTCGAGAAAAATAATGATTATTGAAAAATGTTGATTTTTTTTAACTCTTAGATGTAAAACCAAGTTTGCAATCAAAATTTACTTTAAATAAATTTCGATGTCGTGCACCGTTTTCGAGTTATATCCACTGAAAATTATATATTTTTTGAAAACATGATTCAAAAGTCAGGACCAAGTTTTTACCATTTCTTCTTTTTTTAAAGATTACACAATTTCTTTTGAATTAGCTTACAGGACAGTGAAGCTTAGACCAATGGTTGCTGATATACCTACAGTCTCTGAATGAAAAGTTAACATTAAATTATTAATTATGAAGTTTTCTCCATCATCAAAATATTTAGTATACATTCTTTGAGATACAAAAAATGAATGTCAAAAAATGAAATTATTGTTAAAATTTAACCAATCGTTCGAATAAAAATATTTGCAAAATTTACATAGGATCCCTAACGTTTGAATAGGCCAAAAAAAATAATAATTTTGACCATATTTCAAAATAGTTTCAACTTTTTTCTACGTTTTTCAAAGATAATAACTTATGATTTATGATAGGCAATTTTTTTGAAAAGTTTTTTGCCAACAAATAAGGTTATTTTGCGCAAATTAATTAGGTATGAGTATTTAATTTTTATCTTAAGAATTTGTCCCTCTCCCCCTTGAAAATTGTCCTTTAAAAATCAGAGTTCAAAAAAAAAATTAATATAAAATTTAAAATTGAAGTGAATGAATTTCAAAACGTTTGTTTTTTTTTTTTAAATGGTATTGAGGCAAATCCCTGTTTTTTTTTTTATTTTCAAATCATTTTTTTTTAAATTGACTTCACGGTCCTTCTTGGCAGAAAAGGTCCTACTTGACAGCTCGTTCTAAGGGGACAATAGTTGTTCCATTAAAAAAAATGTTATCATGTAAATTTATTTTTTTGCATTAAAATATGAAAAAAGTGAACAGAAATGGTTCTAATCGTGTTTTTTACCGTTGTACATAAAACATTACATAGGGCTTTAGGACCTTATTCCCATCAATCAGGAATATAACGGCTGATTTAAATTTTAAATGTATGGCCGTATGTACTCACACATTGAAAACTTCTATATATAAAACGAAGTTGACTTTATAGCTGTCGGCCACCATTGCTAGTACCAACCACTAGTGTCTTCCTTTTTATCTACAAGGACTTCGCCGCCCTGGGCTCCTAAGTGTATGGCACGGAGCGACGGCGCCGAATACCCATATTTACACAAAGAATTTTAGAGCGCCCGCCGCGGGATTCGAACCAGCAACCTCTGGATTGTGAGCCAGTGCGCGGTCCGATTGATCCACACGGGCGGGACGATATCGATGGAATTATTTTGAGTTTTGGCCACCAGATAGAGCTAGTCACTGATAAATTTTGTAATCGATGGATTTAAAAAAAAGCTCAATGATTTACGTCTATTTGTCTGTGGTAAAACTTTAAACTTTTTTCAACACGTGCGCTTTCAGTTAGAAAATCAAACTTTAGCAGAAACACCTTAGCCTCTACTTGAAACTCTTCCACTTCCTTCTTTACCTCTTCCACTTCCTTCTTTAACACCTAAACTCCCAAGCTCGAGAAAAAGGGGGAATTTGTATGGAAATTCCCCCTTTTTCCCGAGTTTGGGGGTTAAGGTGTTAATACTTACTTTTCATTTGTATCGAGAAATTAAAAGTGAGAGCAGTGTTGGTATTCTCGCGCTCTCGCAAGCAAAAAATCCTCTCTCTCGAGTTCTTGCCGCGAGTCTCGAGCTGCCGAGAGAAACTCACCGATTGCCCGTGCTCTCCTTCGCTCGCGAACTGGCTTTCTCGCGAGCCAGAATTGCCCGTTCGTGAGAAGTTGAACGTGTTAGAAATGAACAAAAAACAACACAGCGATTGAAGTTACACCTCTATACCATTGCCTGGTTCGCATTCATAACCCTGATAAACAAATCGCTAGCTTAGGACGAACGAATAGCACGAGGCGCTCGCGGCGAGAGCGAGAACGCGAAAGAAAATGCGAGCGCGAGCGAGAAGAGAAAAGTACTACATGTTCTCTCCCTCGCTCGCGAACTGCACAGAAAGTTTAACTCCATGTTGCACACACTCTCACTTTTAATTTCTCGATACATTTTGAACTTATCATTTTTTTTTCCTAAATTAATGTTCAATTCCAGCTAGTTTTTGCAATCTTTAGCTGTAAAAGTGGTTTACTTTTAGTGTTTCAGCATTTTAAAGTTATGTGTACCTAATTTACGCACGGACTAATTATGTATCCCTGTTTTCCCCCTTCTTCCAGCTCAAGTCCCAGTTCGGCGACCGGACGGTGCTGTACCTGCCGAGCCACCGCTCGTACGGTGATTTTATCCTAATGTCGTACGTGTCGTTCTGTTACAACATCGCAATTCCGGGCATCGCCGCCGGCATGGACTTTCACTCGATGGCGTTCATGGGCAGCATTCTGAGGCAAACGGGTGCGTTCTACATGCGGCGGTCGTTCGGGAATGACCAGCTGTACTGGGCGGTGTTCAAGGAGTACATGCGGCAACTGGTGCGGGCGTATGATAACGGGGTGGAGTTCTTTATCGAGGGAACGCGGAGTCGGAGCAATAAGGCGTTGTCGCCGAAGATTGGGCTGCTGTCGATGGCGCTGGAGCCGCTGTTTATGGGGGAGGTTCCGGACGTGTTGGTTGTGCCGGTGAGCGTGTCGTACGATCGACCGCTGGAGGAGCAGCTGTTTGTGTACGAGCTGTTGGGAGTTCCGAAGCCGAAGGAGTCGACGAAGGGGTTGCTGAAGGCGATGAGCATTTTGAAGGAGAATTACGGTTCGATTTACTTTGAGTTTGGCGATCCGATTTCGGTGCGGGAGTACTTTGGGGACGAGCTGAACCGGTTCCAGCACTCTATGAGTCCGGCCCACGTGCAGTCGCTGACCAAGTCGGACCTGACGTTGTTGCACAATCTCGCCTTTGACGTGGTCCATCTGCAGCAGGAGAAGATCGTGCTGACCACGTTCCATCTGATATCGGTGTACTACAACTACCGGAAGTACCTCGGCCAATCAATAACCCTCCCGGAACTGATCGAAGGTCTTCGAGTGCTGGTGGACGTCTTCCAGCACCTCGGCGCGGTCACCACAATCCAGAAAACCGGCCACCACGAAGCGGACCGCAACCTCATCCGAACAAGCATCGAAGAAGCGCTCAAAACCCACGCAAACATCCTCCAGCTCAACTCGGACGCCGTCCTCGTAATCGCTAAATCACACCACGACTTCTCCCAAGTCGACAAGCGGAAACTCAAAGGTCACAACCTGTCCGACGTCGTAATGCGCCTCTCCGTGCCAATCTTCACGCTCCAACTCTACTGCAATCCGTGTCTTCACTGGCTCGCCCAACCCGCCCTCGTCCTACTCGCCGCCAAGAACCTCTCCAACAGCTCCACCACGGACATCAACCTGCACACCCTCCGGCAAGCTGTGCTCGAGTTGCGCAACCTCTTTGCCACGGAGTTTGTCTTCCACGGGCGGCGTGAGGAGCGTGAGTTTGGCCAATCGCTGGATCATTTGGTGCACTTTGGCGTGATGGAGCGGGGGACGGTGGTGGCAGATGCGTCGCCGGTTGTGCGGATTGTCCCGGACAAGGCGGATCAGCAGCAGCAGCAGCAGCAACAGCAGGTGTATCTTAGTGCGGTCGGGCCGTTCCTGTGCTGCTATCTGCAGGTCGCTGTTGTGCTGATGGAACATGTAAGTTTGTGAGAGAAAAAAAATGTTAAATTGTTGGTTTTTCGAAGAGCTATTTGAAAGGTTTGAAAAGTTTTCAAATCTCTCAGCGCTGATTTTTCATAAAAGCTTATTGAGGGGAAAAAAATTGGTTCCTTTAAAAAACTGCACCAGAAAACGAACATTTTAAAACACTTTTTTTTAATTTGTGTTGGCTCATGTAATCAAAAACTGGATAAATCGAGTACACACTATTTTTAAAACATATTCTAATAGCTCAAAAAAAAAATGTTGAAGAATAAAAAAAATAAAAGGCATTTAAAAAAATGCTGAAAATATATTTTTCATGCATAAAAATTTGGGATTTAAAATTTCAGGAGTTTTCTTCAAGAGTACAATAAACTTAATTTTTTGTTTTTGCTTTTTGAGTTTTTTTAAACCGCCTTTAGTATGTAAAAGGTATTCAAAAATTTAAAATTATTCAAAATTTCAGAATTTCACAAGTTTTTAAATTTATTTATTTTTAATTTTTTTTCGATGGAATTGAAAATTTTAAAAAATTGAGAATTTTAGGATTCTACCATTTTTAAACTTAATTTTTAATTTTCAATTTGTGATTTTACAATTTTAATTTTTGAAATTTTTGAATTTTATAATTTTTTTGAATTTGCGAATTAGATTTTTTTTTATTTTATGTAAGATAAAATTTGAGATGTTAAGAATTTTTCAATTTTAAGAGAAAAAATAAAATATTTGGAAATTTAAAATTTTCGAATTTAAGAATAATAATATTTTAGAATTTTAGGATTTTAAAGTTTGAAAATTGTGAATATTGAGAATTTAATATTTTCAAACTAACAAAATCTTTAAAAAAAAAACAGTGTTTGAGTTTTAGAATTCAAGAATCCACAAATTAAATCATTTAAGAATTGTGGTTTTTTCGATTTTATAATTTTAGATTCTTGAATTGAAAATTAAAAAAAAATAGAAATTTAGGATTCTTTAATTTTAAAATCGTTCAATTTTTGATTTTCAATTTGTGATTTAACAATTTTTTGTTTTTGGGATTTTATAGTTTCCGAAATTTATAATTTTTATATTTTTTGAATCTTTAGAATTTTACAACTTTAGAATTATTAATTTTAAAATTTTAGAATTTGAGAATTTGAGAATTTAATAATTTACGAATTATAAAAAAAAAAAAATTTAGATGCTTAGAATGTTTGAGTTTTGGAATAAAAATTAAGAATGTATGACTTAACAATACATTTTTTTACAATTTTCCGATTCCTCAAATTAAAAGAATTAAAATTTTTGATTTTTTTTAATTATTTCAGAATTTCTGGATTTTTAAGTTCCAAAATTGTGAATTTTATATTTTTCAGATTTCAGAATCTTAAAAAACTTTTTTTGAGTTTTAGAATTGTAGATTTGATCAATAAAAAAAAATAAAGAATTGTGTTTTTTTCCAGATTTACAATTTTAGATTTTTTAAAATGAACATTTAATAATGTAGAATTTTAGAATTGTACAATTTTAAAAACTTTAAATTTTTGATTTTCAATATTTGATTTTACTATTTTTGTTTTTGGAATTTCCGAATGTATAATTTTAAATTTAAAAAATTTTACAATTTGCCAATTTTTAGAATTTTGCAATTTTAGAATTATGAATTTTAAAACTTTTGAATTTTCGAATTTGAGCATTTTATAATTTGTGAATTAGATTTGTTTTAATTTAAGATTAGATAAAATTAGATAAAATTTTTGATGCTTACAATTTTTAAATTTTTGGGTTTAAGAATAAATAAAATTAATTGAAGACTTTATAGATTATACAATTTTACAATTTTTTACATAAGAATCATAATATTTTAGAATTTTAGGATTTTAAAGTTTCAAAATTGTGAATTTCTAAAATTTCAGAATTTTATATTTTTAAACTTACATAAACTGAAAAAAACAGTTTTAGAATTTTAGATTATAAGAATTTTAGAATTTCACAATTTTAGAATTAATAATTTTGAAACTTAAGATTTTTTTAATTTAAAAATTTTATAATTAGTGAATTGGAATTTTTTGAATTTAGAATTATATAAAATTTTAGATGCTTAGAATTTTCAATAAAAAAATTAGTTTTAGAATAAAAATTTAAAAAATATGAATTGTAGACTTTAAAGATTTTACAATTCCTCAAAGTAAAAGATTTGGAAATTTTGAACTTTAGAACATAAGAATCATAATATTTTAGAATTTAGGATTTTAAAGTTTCAAAATTATGAATTTAAAAAAAAATCTGAATTTTATATTTTTAAACTTACAGAAACTAAAAATAAGCAGTTTTCAAATTTTAGATTTTAAGAATTTTAGAATTTCACAATTTCAGAATTATTAATTTTAAAACCTAAGAATTTTTGAATTTAAAAATTTTATAATTTAAAACCAAAAAAAAATGGATTATTTTTAGAGTTTTAGAATAATAAAATTTCAGAATGGTACTTAAAATTTTAAAATCTAAAAGTTTTTGAATTTTAGAATAAAAAAAATTTGATGGAGTTAGGAGCAAGTCCTTAACCTGCCGAACATATTTTCCCCTAAGAATTTATGTTAAATTTTTATTTTTTGAATTTCAGATTAAATAAAAAGAATTTATTAGAATTTAAGGATTTTCAAATCTGAAAAATCGGATATTAAGAATTTTAAAATTTAAGAATTATAGAATTTTAGATTTTGGGTACTAACATTAAAGATTTTCAGAATTTTTGAAATCGTATTAAAAATGTTTGAAGTTTAGAATTTTATAATTCAAGAATCTTTTTAATTCGAAAATCTAAGAATTTCATTATTGCGACGTGGGACAGCATGAATCTTTAGCTGCTGCCGGACGGGTGTATTGCAAAATTACCGAATTACCGAAAATCTAAGAATTTTATAATTTGACAATTTTACATGTTCAGAATTGTAATTATTAAGGAAAACAACAATGCTAATAAATTATTATTGTATTTTTCTCCCACCCCCCAGTTCTCCAGCGGCCCCTTCAAGGAAAAGGACTACCTGGCCAAGGTGCAGGAGTTCGTCGAACAGCTGCTGCTCCGCCACGAACCGCACGTCCACCCGTACTGCCTCTCGCTGGACAGCATCAACCTGGCCCTTTACTCGCTGGTCGCGCTCGGCGTCATCGCCAAGACGAAGCTGGCCGACCTGACGACGTCCTTCACGGTGGACACGGCCCGCCTGAGGCCACTCGTCGCCACCCTCCGAACCTACTGCGACCTGCTCCCGTTCGAGTATCTGACCTTCCAGGGTGCGGTCGTGCAGGTCATGGAGTCCAAGTTGTAGGATTCGGCGCTGGCCGGAGGAGTCCGACCCGTGCGGGATTTCCTCCAGCTAGTTCGGCTGGTGCTGGCCATCGTACTGCGGCTGGTCCACGGCATGTTGCGCCTGCTGCGGACCGTCGGAATGCGAACGCTCGGCCAGGCTGCGGCCGCGGCCATTCGGTGGAGATAAGTGAGAGCAGAGAGTGAGAGTTACCGCGCTTTCGAGAAACAATAATGTTTGTTTTTGTGTAAATAGTTGTGTCGTCTTAATCGTACTCAGTTTGTTTTTTCTTTGTGAATTTGCGTTCAAGTGTGCATTCCATTCCACACCCCCTCTTTGCCAGGGTTTAGCATAAAATTGAATTCGCAATTAAATAAAATTGAAGGCCAAAATGTCAGACAGTCAAAAAAAAAAGGAACGTGGATTAGTGACTAATTGTGAATGTATAATATAATTAAATTCGTGTTACAACTATAACAATTAACTGTACCATTTAGCGATTAAGGTGGGCAGCGTGCAGATTAGATTAAAAGGAGGGAGAAGAAGGAGTGTTTGAGGAGTTTTGTGGTGGTGTGGTGTAGATTAAATAGCCCGAAAATTGTGAACTATAAAACAAATATTACCAGTGATTCTCAAGATTTGCACTACTGTTAACAGTCAGTAAAGCATTGCAGCATAATAACAATAAACCTGTTTTCTAAGCGATAAACGATTCTACGAACTATCGTATTCTACATCCGAAATCCCATTTTTAAAATTATTTCTTTTAGGTCATATATAATCTACGTAGTTTTAAAATTGTTTTTTGTAACACTCGTTTCTCAACACTTTTTTTTCCTAATTTAAAACAAAAATCGGTTTTGCACGTGGTTTGATTGTTTTTGTCTTGTACTTCACATAAAACGGTTTGTTTGAGAGGTGGCCAAATATTCAATATTACTTCCATTTGAAACGTTAGTCCACAACTTTCTAGAAGACACAAAAATTCCAAAAATATTCCTGAAAATTTAGTTTTTCAAATCGTGAACCACCCTAATTTTCAAAAGTTGCCCCTTTTCATTTGCAACAACTCTTCTGAAGACACCAAAGCTCCAAAACTTCACCATTTTTCGGAAAATCCATTTTGCGATCTGGACCACTGTGCAATGCTTTTTGAAGATCGAAAATTGGATGGACATATTATTTTTGGCATTTATTTAAAATCGACACGCAAAAAAATCATTTAAATGTTGAAACTATATGGCTAGATTTTAATGGTTTATACGATTATATTTTATATAAATTTTATTAAAATCATATTCATTCATATATTTTCATATATGGCAGTTGACTCAAACATAAAACGATTTTAATTTTTATTTTGTTCAAGACTTATTAAGTACCCAAACAACCCACCATTTTCTAATGTCGATATCTCAGCAACTAATGGTCCGAATTACAATTCTGTAATTCTGTAATTTCGGAATACATTCGTCCGGCTTCAGCTGAAGATTCATGCTGTCCCATGTTGCATGTTCGAGTGTAGACCTACGGAAAACCTTGCCGCGAGGAGAGGTGAGTGAACCAGTACACGAGCCACCTACGACATAATTCCTCGGGCGGCCCAGGTCAACTCGAAGTTACCCCAGGCACCCCCAGTGCAGGACACATTGGGGTTGAAAGCGGATAGAATAAGCAAAACATCAAAGCAGAGCGCAAGCCATACTTTTAAAGTGGTATCTGCAAAGGAATTTGTATTAACAAAAGGGTCAAAAATAAAAAGGTGATACTAATTAATACTTCCCTGCGACCTTGGAGGTCTCTCGGTTGTACATTTAGCCGTGAACACCAAGCTTGGTATCAATCTTCGTCAGTCGGTGTGGTATTGATCACAGCTGGTGTTAGTTTGACGCTCCGTCGTGGTCTGTTGTATCCTGCGGCTGCGTAGCAAGTCAGATGCTCGCTCATTCAGTTTGAAACGAAAAGAACAAAAGAGAACACAAGAAAACATTAGATTCTGATAGTGAGTTTCAACTCAGATGTTAAGTGTAATATAATATTAAACATAATAGTTCACTTCATGATTCTTTATAGACACTTTATTTATTTTGCTTTCACTATCACATTCACTATTTCTTCGGGTCGTCTAATTTTCGTCGTGTTCCTGTACTTGGAGAATTCCGCATAACTAATCACTGCTGGTTCGTAGTGTAATGTCAAACATGTTACAAGCTAACACAACAGTGAAACAGAAACAGAACTTCACAAGCACGGGAATTTCCACACGACCTCCCAGTGAATTAATACCGAGCTTTAACTATTTTCATACTACTATTACCTAAAATGTCCAAAGCAGCTCAGCAAAACTCACTGGGAGCGTTCCACAATTTAGCCCCATCCGGGGGGAGCTTATCCCTTTGTACCCTCGTGTTTGTTTCCTTCGATCAGTAGTCTAGGTAATCCAACAATGTTCAGCACAAGTTTGAATCGAAAGCAATTGCTTGAACAGCTGAACGGATCAAACTATTGCTTCCCTTGCTGAACTAACTATCCTACTGTTACTAAGGAAACAAAAGGATAAAACATCATGATTTGATGTTCTAACAGGTACGTTCAACTAGCCAGCTGCGAGACCCATCAGCCCGGCCGGGAACCAATCCATATCTGTCGAGTACAGCATACGGTGTGGTTCACAAAATATCAAATACAGTGAACACAACACTAATGCCATACATATGGACTGGCGGGATGGAAGCACGTGGACACCTCCCCCCAACTAATGGTCCGATTTACAATGTTAAAATATGGAACATTCGTAAAATTTCCCGATTTTTCGAAAACAATATTTTCAAAAATTTAAAATCAAGACTAACAATTCAAAATGGCTTAACATTCAATAATACGCCCTTTTGAACTGTTAGTCTTGATTTTATTTTTTTAAATATTGTTTTCGAAAAGATCGGAAAATTTCACGAATGTTTCATACTTTAACATTGAAAATCGGACCATTAAAACGAAGTTGACTTTTATAGCTGTCGGCCACCATTGCTAGTACCAACCACTAGTGTCTTCCTTTTTATCAACAAGGACTTCGCCGCCCTGGGCTCCTAAGTGTATGAAAGTATGGCACGGAGCGACGGCGCCGAATACCCATATTTACACAAAGAATTTTAGAGCGCCCGCCGCGGGATTCGAACCGGCGACCTCTGGATTGTGGATCCAGTGCGCGGTCCGATTGATCCACACGGGCGGGACTAAAATCGGACCATTAGTTGCTGAGATATCGACATTAGAAAATGGTGGGTTGTTTGGGTGACATTTAGAAAACATCAATTTTCCTGTTTTTAAATCTTTGCATGGCAATATCTCAGCAACTAAGGGTCGTATCAACAAAGTTCAAAAAAGCAAAATATAGAGAATTTTCTCAGCTTTTCAAAAATATTTTTTTCTAAAGTGGGCAAACAAGGATACTAATTTTAAAAAATTAATAACTGCGACTATTTTGAAAAAAGTTAAATGGCTAACTATAACTTGAAAACGGTGCACTTTATCAAAATTTCACTTAGTACTTTTTGATTGCAAATTCAATTTTACATCGAAAAATGAAGTTTAAAATTTTTGCGACCAATATTTCGATTTTTTTAAAAATCTGTGTTGAGACAGGCGGGAAGATGCTCCTCCGGGCACCGTTTTCGTGAGCAGGGCAAAATAAAACTCTTTTATTTTCCACATGCTACAAAACTGAAAATTCGACGGTAACATTTCAAAAGGCATCATGTACATTTTGACACTTTCTGGGTTATTGCATATTCTGAAAGTACTCCTAATAAGCTACCTCTCCACCAAAAATGAGCAAAAGTTACTTCAGTAAAGTCTGTTTAATCATGATTTTAAATAAAGTTACATAAACAAAATCTCTGCCATCAGCAGTCACTGTTTATATAGCCCTGTCAACCTGTCAAACAAAAGACTACATGAACCTCGTGACGAAAAAAAAGCAACATGAACAAAGCGCCATGTACATTCGGCGAAGAAAAACGAATCATAACAAAGCGTCCCCCTCAATGACAGCAGGGTGATATAGACGTTGGTGATTTCAAAAGAAGTTATGTTTGTTTTTCTCATATAAAATTACGGAAATAGTGTTTTATTGAATTTGGATGATCAAGTATCAATAAAAGCAAGGTTTTTCATCGTTTGTTATCATTAGAACATCTTATTTTGCTTTTATATTAAAATGGGAATTGAAAATGGATGCTCAACATTCAAATGCGTTTTTCTCAAAACGCATGGTTTGTACATGATGCTTTTTGAAATGTTGGCGTCGAAATGTTTATTTCCTAATTAATAACATTCAACAGTTCACAATACACTCAACCCCCGGTGGTTGGTCACTTTTTCGTTTGACACTTTTTTAGTTTGTACCCCGTTGGTTGGTCAAAGTCAAACTAAAAAGTGACGAACTGTCACTTTTTACACGGCGCTCACGCACACCATCAAAACAAACGTTTGGTAGTGTGTGTGAACTCCGTGTAAAAGGGGTGTCAAACTAAAACGTGACCCCGTTCGTTTGACAACAGTTGGTGTCAAACCATCGGGGTTTGAGTGTATTACATTTACTCACAGATTTGGTGTTTTTACGCAGCTGACCTGTCCAGCTGCGCCCGTGCTCCCGCTTGCTCAGATTGTTTTGATTTCTTTATTCAATTCCAAGCGACAGCACGGGCACCAGTCAAACAATACACAAACACTGACACTGACGCAGAACAAGGGAGTGCTTCGGACGCGCTCCGTCGCAACAATCTGTATTGATTAAAAAAATCATAACTCGGTTAAAGACTTTTTGCCCATTCTGGAAATTTCTGAAAAGTTGGCATTTAATGTCCTCTAAAACATATCAGAAAAAAATTAAAAATAGTGTTTTTTTGCAAATCAAGTTTTAGTGACAAAAAATTATATTAAAAATCATTATTTTTTTTACCGTGTATCATTTTTTTCAGTGTAGTCCATATCCATACCTACAACTTTGCCCAAGACAACAAATCGATCAAAAAAAAAATTCATTCAAAAGATACAGATTTTTGAATTTTCACATATCATTTTTGTATGAACAGCTGCAAACTTTGTATGGAAAATTATATGAACGAACAAATAATGCAAAATGGCTTCTTTGGGCAAACCGAAGGCACCAAAAAAGTTTCAGCCGGATTAAAAAAATACAAAAATTTAAATTAAAGAAAAAAGACCGATTCCGCTGAGAACTGCTCTACTATGTTGAAGGGTGATAAGAAATTACTTAAAGGGCCTTTCCAACATAGTTTCTATGAAGTTTGATCACTTTTATATAAAAAAAAGTCACTTAACAAGACAAACATTTTTGAAAATAGTGTAAATATGTCAAAAAAAGACACTACTTTTACAAATAAGCATCAAAACAATTAAAAAATCAACTAATGTTGCATTAAACGTGATTTGTGTGCCTTATGGTTGGTCTAAATCAGGGGTGACCAAAGTATGGCCCGCGGGCCAAATGTGGCTGGCGAGATGATTTTTTATGGCCCGCGGTCCTATTTTGAGGTTTAGTGAAAATTTTCAGTTTTTGTTAACATATAACTAATGATTTACCCATACTTTGATCCTGAATATACGAAACAGATATTTCGTTGAAAAATCTATCATATTGAAACAGTTTCACAAGTGTGAATGATTGAATGATTGAAAACAGTTAATTTCGTCAAAAACTTCATGAAAAGTTATGAAAAGTTGAGTACGTAACATCTGATTCAGGCTGTCGAAAATGTATTAAAATATTATTGAAATTGGTGGAATAATTGTGTATAAATCACCTGTTTTAAAATATTTTTACAAAAAAATAATAATGTGAAAATACAAGGAAATTCAGTTAAAGACCACACGGAGTATAATTTGAAATAAAGCCATTTAGGTTTAAAAAAAAATAAACATTTTACACTAGAACGTCCAATTTCACGTCCCGGGAAAAAAATCCCAGGAGTTCCCGAAAAAAATTATTTTCCGTTTCTCGGGAAAATTGTAAATTTCCAGGGAATTCCAGAAATTAAAGTATACATTTTCTCGACTTTTTTGCACATTTTTTATTATTTACAAGAATAAAAATTAATACAAGAGCTCAACTTTATTTTATTCAATTCAATTTACTTCAATTTAGTTCAAAAAGAACAAACTTATCAGTTCGTCTGAAAATTTCATATCAAGGTTTATTTCAGATGATATAAATTTCTGAAGCATTCAAAACTGGGAATAGATCTTATTTATTTGTTGGGCAACATTATGTTATGAAAATAAACGATTATAATTTTGGTATGTTTGGTATTTTTTGCTGTTAAAATTCTTAATTATGCTGAATCATTAAAAAATCATTTAAAAAACTACTTCTTATTAAATAAAAGGTGCCCAAAAGATGCAAACATATTTTAAAAACTCGCTCCAAATTTTGAGTTGTTATTGCATAAAAATGGTATTTCAATTGAAAAAGCAGATTTAAGAAAAAATCAATGCTTATTAATTTATTCATGAGCTCAAACTAGTAAGATTTGTTATAGAAAAAGATTTGCCATGCATTGTGCATTATTTTTTTCATTTCAACATAATTATTAATATTTTTTTTATCATATTCTTTCAAACTGGCCACAGAGAAAAAATTAAAAGCAATTCTATGGTTTTGGAGCATAGATGCGTTTTACTCACTTTCCAAACACTGTGCTTGAATCAAAATAATACCTACATCTAAACAAAAAATACTTATCAACATTTTTTGCTACTCTGTATGAATTGAAAGACAGCTTATAAATTAAGAAAATTAATATAATTTCTTGACGTTTTATGTTTTTATACAGATAGTCAAGGCATTAATTGATCCTCACAATTATTTTAACCATTTAAGTTGCTATTCTATACAATTTTGTTGCAAAATATTAATCAGCACCAGGATCAGAACAATTTTCGATAAATTTTAAATCCCGGGAAATTTGTTGAAAATTTCCCGTTTCCCGGGAATTTTGTAACCCCGGGAAATTGGACGCTCTATTTTTCACATTTGGCCCGCAAGCTTATATGTAAACTTCAAATTTGGCCCGCCACTCTAAAACTTTGAGCACCCCTGGTCTAAATCCATTCTAAAGCCCAAAAACAAGGGTGGCTCATTCTGCCCCTATTTCATTTATCACAAAAACACGTTTGAATTTGATTTGATAGTTAAGTTCTCGCTTACTTTTTCAAAAGGTACTGTGTACATAGGAAACGCACTGGTTATTTTGAAAAAGTAATCTAAAGTTTTTTTATTTATGATTATTAAACTTTATTTACATTTTTTACCTTTACTTTAAAAGGATAAAATTTCCGAAATTGAACTAATCGAAAATTATTTAATTTAGTGAAAAAACACGCAGAAAAATAAGGCATAATTGAATAAACAAAACATGTTGATGATTTATAAAACAATTGTTTTGTTGAATAAATGCTAAACATCAACATATGTTTTTAATAGCAACAAAACGCTTTTGTAGAATCAAGAAGATTCAAGGTTTGATTCAGCTCAAAATGTTGTTGATTATTGTTTTCGAATATTGAGATAAGTGCTCAAAACGAATTAACTGACTCACAATTCTCGACCTTCTCGCGACTTGAGTGGCTATCCTATAAATATTTTTTCAATGTTCATATTGCGACGATTTCTTTTAATATTTCTAAAAAATAGAAGACATAATATTAATAATGATTTTCCTTAAATATGAAATCAATGGTGTTAAATCAATTGAAAAATTACGATAAAATTAAGTGTAACGAAAGTAATAAAAATGTGTAAATCGAAATATTTATAATTACAAATTTTCGATCGACGTTTCAATGAAGTCTTAAATAAGGCAGAAATTCAATTCTTCGATACGACATTCCAACAAGCTTTATACAATTGAATGGGGAATCAAATCAACATTTCCAGAGTTTTTTTTTAAAAGGTCCTATAAGCTATTGTCTTTCATATGTTTATAGGACCTAATAAAAAAAAATCAAGATTTCGACATTGCCAATCATTAAAAGACATCAAAAAGACTTTGGATTGCTCTTAAAGAATTTCAGTTGTTTATCGACAAGTTTTGATTGCATTTCTTCAATAGTCACACCATCACATAAATTCTATCAACGAGAATAACTGGATGCACAATCCAAACTTTTTAGTAGCGAGATAACCCTTCTGCGTTGAAAAAAAAATGGTATCGAACTTATTTAGACACTTTAGTTTAGTCTCTGAAAAGTATAGAGATCCTCCGGCTTCAGGTATCCATCGCATCAGTTGCTATTCTACTTTTTGCGGAAGGTAAAAGCATATTCGGCTTTTGAACAATAATTGCAAGAAAGCAAACAGCTAGTTTTGATCTCACTTGTTATCTCCATACTTACCATTCACTATAACTTTCTTCCGATGGATCAACAATGCCAAGAACCTAAAACAACAAAGGATTAGCCGACGACTTGCAAAAGGTAAACAACAATCTGTTCCAAAAGGGACTTTCTTTTCCAAGCAATAAAAAGTAAACAAAAACACGCAACACACTGGATTCCACTGTTAAAGGAGCCGGGCCTTTAAATGTATTATGTTTCGTGTTGGTTTTATCCACTGATAATATAATTAATCCTTAAAACGATGTTTTATCCTCTCGCTCTCTCTTGCTGGAATCCTCTAGAACTGCATACGATGCGGGTACTGGTTCGTTCGCAGCGAGAACATCGACTTGAGGTACCGGCGGATCACCTTGGCCTCCGGGTGCGCCTTGATCGCCTTCAGGACCTCCTCGTCGACGGTCTTCTGGTCGGCCTTGCGCTGCTCCGACGGCACGTACTTCTCCTCCTTTTCGGCGAAGATGTCCTTCTCGGTGCGGGTGTTCTTCTTCTTGCAGGCCCGGCGGAAGTAACCGTCGTTGATGTGCTTCGGGATCTTGGCCTTGCGCAGATCGACCCGGGTCTTGGTCGCGATGACGTAGTTCTGCGAGACGCGACGAACCGGGCAGCTGTTGAGGGCAAACGGACCGGTCACCAGCAGCAGACCCGACTTGAGCGCCTTCAGCAGGACGACGCGCTTTCCCTTATGACGACCGGCCAACAGGATCAGCACCTTGCCCTTCTTCAGCGTCTTGCGGATGTTGCGCTTGTGGTTCCGGAAGCACCGCTTGCCGGACCGCTTACGGATCAGCGACTTGGTCGGCAGGTAGCTCTTGTTCTTCTTCACCAGCACCTTACGCTCACCACCGTTCTTCGCGCCGCCGATCTTCTTCACCACCGTAATGGCCACCTTCGGCTTCTCCGTGCGGACCTTCTTCAGGCTCTTCAGCGCGTACAGCGCCTTCCGGGCGGCGATCTTGCCCTTCGAATAACGACGCACTCCGTCGGCCAACAGCGCGTTCTTGAAGCGGTTCGCGCGCTTCTTCTTCTGGTCACCACCGGTTTTGCCGGGTTTGGCCACTTTCGGGGCCGCGGCGGCCTTTTCCTTGGTCGGGGCCATCTCGAAACACGTGTAAATAAGTGCACAACACTTGGAGAAAAGAACTCGAGCGAGGTTACGTTTTCAGAGGCTGTCAACGCGCGGCGCTAGTGTGCGGGCGCGAACGCAAACTTTGACAGTTTGCGTCACACGCGCGGTGACAGCTGCGAATGCTTGCAGTTTGAGGGGTTTTTTTCGGGGATGATTCTGAGCTCAAGGTGGCGTCCAGATGAAACGTAACAAAAATCTGCAAAGAGGGAAAACATTTCTGGATTTATTTTTATTTTATTTTTGTTTTTTTTTTAACGATTTCTGGAGTTTTTTTCAAAGATCCAATCAACCAAATTTTCAGTTTTTGCTTTTTGGGTGTTTTTTAAAACCCCTGACTCAAGGCGGTTTCAAAAACACACATAAAGCAAAAACTGGAAATTTGGTTTATTGTACCTTTTTTAAAAAAAAAACTGCAGATTTCAATTGTTGACCATTTTCAAATCTAAGTACGGTATGCTGATCGGAAGGAACGCGGTCAAGAAATGTTGCGTGTTCTTTTCGTGACCCCCCCAAGAAAAGTTGACAGTTCGGTATGAGTGCGATTGACGGTGTGCGCGCTTGAGGTTCTTTCGAGGAAAAAATAAAAAGATTAAAAATATTCAAAACTTAAAATTAAATAGATTTAAAATGTTTATTAAAAAATTTAACAACAATTATAAACAAAATTAAGAAATCAATAAATAAAAGCAAATTTAGAAATTCGTTAATTCTAAAACAAGAAAAACAGAAATTAAAAAAATATGTAATTATGAAATAAGGAAATTAAAAAACTATGTAATTATGAAATAAGGAAATTAAAAAAATTGGAAATTAGGAAACAAGGGAATTAGGAAATTTGGAAATTATGATATTAGCAAATTAGTAAAATAAAGAAAATAAGAAAATTAGGAAATTATGAAATTATGAAACAAGGAAATTAAGAAATCAGAAAATTAATATGTAAGGAAATTAGGATGTTAGGAAGTTAGGAAGTTAGGAAATTAGGAAATGAGGAAATTAGGAAGTTAGGAAATTTGGAAAATTTGGAAAGTAGGAAATAAGGAAATTTTTAAAATTAGAAAACTAGGATTAGGAAGTTAGGAAATTAAATTAGGATATTAGGAAGTGAGGAAGTTAGGAAATTGGGAAATTAGGATATCAGGAAACAAGGAAATTAGGAAGTTAGGAAATTAGGAAGTTAGGAAATTAGGAAGCTAGGAAATTAGGAAGTTAGGAAGTTAGGAAATTAGGAAGTTAGGAAACTAGGAAATTAGGAGTTTAGGAAGTTAGGAAGTTAAGAAATTATGAAATTAATATGTTAGGAAATTAGGAAGCTAGGAAATTAGGAAATTATGAAATAAGGAAAATAGGAAATTTCTAGGGAAATTCAGAAATTAGAAAATCGTGAAATTAGGAAAATAATATGTTAGGAAATTAGGAAGTTAGGAAATTAGGAAATTAGGAGGTTAGGAAGTTAGGAAATTTGGAAATTAGGAAATTAGGAAATTAGATTATTAGGAAGTTAGGAAATAAGGAAACTAGGAGTTTAGGAAGTTAGGAAGTTAAGAAATCAGGAAATTTGGAAGTGTGGAAATTAGGAATTAGGATATTCGGAAACTATGAAATTAGGAAGTTAGGAAATTTGGAAATTATAAAATAAGGCTGGTACAAATGTTTGATTTTTTTTCTCTGGAATTCTTAAATTCTTGAATTTTTAAATTCTTAAATTTTTAAATTCTTAAATTCTTAAATTCTTAAATTCTTAAATTCTTAAATTCTTACATTCTTGAATTCTTAAATTCTTAAATTCTTAAATTCTTAAATTCTTAAATTCTTAAATTCTTAAATTCTTAAATTCTTAAATTCTTAAATTCTTAAATTCTTAAATTCTTAAATTCTTAAATTCTTAAATTCTTAAATTCTTAAATTATTAAATTCTTAAATTCTTAAATTCTTAAATTCTTAAATTCTTAAATTCTTAAATTCTTAAATTCTTAAATTCTTAAATTCTTAAATTCTTAAATTCTTAAATTCTTAAATTCTTAAATTCTTAAATTCTTAAATTCTTAAATTCTTAAATTCTTAAATTCTTGAATTCTTAAATTCTTAAATTCTTAAATGCTTAAATTCTTAAATTCTTAAATTCTTAAATTCTTAAATTCTTAAATTCTTAAATTCTTAAATTCTTAAATTCTTAAATTCTTAAATTCTTAAATTCTTAAATTCTTAAATTCTTAAATTCTTAAATTATTAAATTCTTAAATTCTTAAATTCTTAAATTCTTAAATTCTTAAATTCTTAAATTCTTAAATTCTTAAATTCTTAAATTCTTAAATTCTTAAATTCTTTTCATTCAATTCAATTCATTTTATTTACCGAAATAACAATTTTACAACTTGTGTGAATGGCTGGTTCATAGAGATTTGGTGTTCCTTGCAACTATTTCCTTTTCATTAACCGCTTGGTAACAGAAGGTTCTTCAAATGCAATTAAACAAAAACTAGGGAAAATTTGGCCAAAAAACCTAGTGAGATTGAAAACTCTTAAATTCTTAAATTCTTAAATTCTTAAATTCTTAAATTCTTAAATTCTTAAATTCTTAAATTCTTAAATTCTTAAATTCTTAAATTCTTAAATTCTTAAATTCTTAAATTCTTAAATTCTTAAATTCTTAAATTCTTAAATTCTTAAATTCTTAAATTCTTAAATTCTTAAATTCTTAAATTCTTAAATTCTTAAATTCTTAAATTCTTAAATTCTTAAATTCTTAAATTCTTAAATTCTTAAATTCTTAAATTCTTAAATTCTTAAATTCTTAAATTCTTAAATTCTTAAATTCTTAAATTCTTAAATTCTTAAATTCTTAAATTCTTAAATTCTTAAATTCTTAAATTCTTAAATTCTTAAATTCTTAAATTCTTAAATTCTTAAATTCTTAAATTCTTAAATTCTGAAATTCTTAAATTCTTAAATTCTTAAATTCTTAAATTCTTAAATTCTTAAATTCTTAAATTCTTAAATTCTTAAATTCTTAAATTCTTAAATTCTTAAATTCTTAAATTCTTAAATTCTTAAATTCTTAAATTCTTAAATTCTTAAATTCTTAAATTCTTAAATTCTTAAATTCTTAAATCCTTAAATTCTTAAATTTTTTAAATTTCTTAATTTTTTTAAATTTCTTTATTCTTAAATTTTTATTCTAGATTTTTTAATTTTGGAAGAAATCGAGGTTTTTAAGCGAAGATGGCATTCGAATGGTGAACGCCCGAAATGTCAAAATCACACAGTGGTACCAACATTACGGAACAAGTGTGCCATGGCATGACAGCCACATTTTTTTTCTAATGTTGGTGCTACTGCGCGATTTTGACATTTCGGGCGTTCACCATTCGAACGCCATCTTCGCTTAAAAACCTGGATAGAGTTTTTGATTGTTATAATTTCGAGGTTTTCGTAAATTTGTATAATTTCTATATTTCCGATTTTTAAAACTTTTGGAATTTCGACTTGTACATTCGTTTCGAATTTTAACATTTTTGATCTATGGAATTTATAAAAAAGTTAAAAATTAAAATTATTATTCAATTCTGCATATTTTTAATTTTGATTTTCCAAATTTCAGATCTTTGTTGAAATTTTCTTTATTATTTAAAAAAAATGTTATTTGAAATTTCTGAAATGTTATTTGAAATTTCTGAAATGTTTGTTTTTTTCACATTTTTGAATTTGTTGTTTGGTTGGATTTCAAAATTTCAGATTATTATTGTATTTTCAGTAAGAACATAGATATTTGTATGATTATTGTCAAGTTTAATTTCACTCTGATTTACTTCATTTTGGTCCCGCGAGTGTGGATAAATCGGACAGTGCAGGGGACTCATAATCCAGAGGTAGCTGGTTGGTACTAGCAATAAATTGTTGGTGACACGATGGCCGACATCTATAAAGACAACTTCTTATTTTACTCCATTTCGACCGAAAAACTAAATCGGTCCTTTTAGTTTCAATATTCTGCTTTTTGAGATTCGGCGGGAATTTGAAATATTATTATCTCTAATACAAAATTATTAAAACGTTTGTAATTATCAGTCGCATTCAAAAAGAAAAAAATACAATTCTTTGATTTTTTCATCAAAACATATTACAAACAAGCACCGCGCGAAGAAACGTCAAACGCAATCTTTCCGTTTCTGTTACTTTTCAGCTGCGTACCGCTTAAGAAAAATCTTTTCGTGACCCTTTCCTTGACCGTTTCTTGGGCGTTTTTTTGTATGGAGTTTTGCGTTCCTTCCCATCTGCGTATCAGCCTCTACACTCAAAATCAGAAGTACCCTTCAAAAAGGGTTTTATCTACCCTTTATCTGTCATCCCAAAGAAAAAAAACCCTTTTTGAGGGTTACTTCCACCCTTTTTTCAAGTTTACCGGTAGTAACCCTTTGCAAAAGGGTGACGACGGGTGAACTTGAAAAAAAGGGTGGAAGTAACCCTCAAAAAGGGTTTTTTTTTCTTTGGGATGACAGATAAAGGGTAGATAAAACCCTTTTTGAAGGGTACTTCTGATTTTGAGTGTAGAGTAAATTTTCATAACAACCTTGAGTCAAGAGTTTCCTATGCCGATAGGACCTTTTAACAAATTTAATCAAGAAATTAGGTCCAAAAAGCAAATCTGGATTTTTTATTGTGTCAGATTTTTAAAATTACAATTTTGATTGCTTTTTATAGGACCTAAAAAAAAGAAATGGTAAAGTTTAGCGTATCGAGCATACTCTGATAAAGCTTTTACGATGTTTATATTTGCTAATTGGACCATAAAAAAGTCCAGAGATGAAGATTGGAAACAACAATTTTTTATGAAATGGTTTTCTACTAGGTTTTCTAATTTGAATCTTAATGCATACAACTATTTACGTTGAATTAATAAAAACCATGTCAAAAAAATTAAATAAAGTCTAGTCTTGGTTTAGTCAAAAATGAAAAAGTAAAAATTTTAAAAATCTAAACAACTGAAGCATTCAAAAATTGTTCAAAAACTGAAAAATTAAAAATCTCTAGAAATCTAAAGCACTTTTAAATTGATTATCTTGAAATCTAAAAATCTGAAAATCCTATATCGTAAAATCTCATCCGAAAATCTAGAAATCCCACAATTTATATCTGGAGTTTATGTTTTGAAAAGGTCCAATTTACAAAATTTTCAGCTTTTGCTTTTTGGGTGTTTTTTAATACCCCTGACTCAAGGCTGTTTAAAAAACACCCAAAAAGCAAAAACTGGAAATGTTGTTAATTGAACCTTTTCAAAACAAAAACTCCAGATACGTAGATTTAAAATTTCTATGACTCTAATTTTCTTTATCTTTTTGGTATATTAAATTATTTTTTTCATCTTTAAGAATTATTTATTTGATTCTTAGTAAATTTTCAATAGGGTGTAACCGAGGGTGTAACTACGGATATATGGATATATAAACAAGCTGCCTATCCCACTCACACTCAAGGTGAACTGTCACAATAGCAAAAGGAATGGACTGTTGGTTTACATTGAAGGTTACTCCCCTACCTTTTTTTTAGGTTTTTATGAATTTTTTTTTCAGATTTGTAGGTTAATTTTTTTTAGATTTTTAGATTTTGAGATTTTGAGATATTTAAATTTTTTGAGTCAAATATTTTGATTTTTTTTTCATTTAATAAGGAATTTTTAGATTTTCATATTTTTTATGTTGAGATTTGCAGAATTTAAAATTTTTGGATTTTAGAGTTTTTAGATTTTATGTTTTTTAGATTTTTGGATTTTTAGATTTTTAGATTTTTAGATTTTTAGATTTTTAGATTTTTAGATTTTTAGATTTTTAGATTTTTAGATTTTTAGATTTTTAGATTTTTAGATTTTTAGATTTTTAGATTTTTAGATTTTTAGATTTTTAGATTTTTATATTTTTAGATTTTTAGATTTTTAGATTTTTTGATTTTTTGATTTTTTGATTTTTTGATTTTTAAATTTTTTAACTTTTAAATTTAGATTTTTTGATTTTTGGATTTTTAGATTGTTAAATTTTTAGATTTTTAGATTATTAGATTTTTAGATTTTTAGATTTTTAGATTTTTAGATTTTTAGATTTTTAGATTTTTAGATTTTTAGAATTTTAGATTTTTATATTTTTAGATTTTTAGATTTTTAGATTTTTAGATTTTTAGATTTTTAGATTTTTAGATTTTTAGATTTTTAGATTTTTAGATTTTTAGATTTTTAGATTTTTAGATTTTTGGATTTTTAGATTTTAAAATTTTTAAATTTTTTGATTTTTAGATTTTTAGATTTTTAGATTTTAAGAATTTTAAAATTTTTAGATTTTTAAATTTTTAGATTTTTAAATTTTTAGATTTTTAGATTTTTATTTTTTTTTATTTTTAGATTTTTAGATTTTTAGATTTCTTGATTTTTTAAAATTTTTGGTAATTTAAATTTAAAAATTTACGTTTTTAATTTGTTTACCTTCGTACATCTTTTGATTTTTCGATTCTTGGCATTTTTAAGATTTTTTTGATATTAAGATTTTTAGTTTTTTTTAATAGATTGTAAGGTTTTTGGATTAATAAGATTTAAAATATTTATAGCCTTTTTATTTTTTTTTAGATTTTTGGAATTATCGCGATTACACTCAAACCCCGATGGTTTGACACCAACTGTTGTCAAACGAACGGGGTCACGTTTAGTTTGACACCCTTTTTACACGGAGTTCACACACACTACCAAACGTTTGTTTTAATAGTGTGCGTGAGCGCCGTGTAAAAAGTGACAGCTCGTCACTTTTTAGTTTGACTTTGACCAACCAACGGGGTACAAACTAAAAAAGTGTCAAACGAAAAAGTGACCAATCACCGGGGATTGAGTGTATTAAACTATTTTAAACGACAAACTGTAGAGCAATCAATTTGATTCGATTTTGAATTTTGATAATCAAATCAAAAAGCTTAAAAATAAATCCAGAAATCATAAATTTCCAAATAAATAAAAAAATAAAAAATTAAATCCTAAATATAAAATAAAGCAGCGATTTGGTTTATGTTACTGATGTTACTTTATTGCACTACATCTTCGCTTAAAACCTGAATAACTTTTACCTCACACGTGCCTTTAACCAAACACGGGTGACATAAAAATCAAACTAACAAATCCGTCCTGTAAAAACTGGCACTTCAAAAGCATTCTTGCAGTTTTCCTCCCATCTGTCAACGGTTGCGTTTGCCTCGCGCAAAAAACGCAAACTCGCCTTCTTCTTCTTTCGCACACGCTCGGCTGTCAAGTTTTCTTTTTCTTTTCGCGGCTCGGCCTCGGCGCACGGCGCTGACATCTTTCTTTTCTGCCTTTACCACGTTTTGCTAAAGTTGTGGTGCGACCAAAATGTATAACGTTGTGTCGAAAAAACGCCGGGTAAATGTCGAAAATGGGCCAAAATTATGTTTTCCGGAGGCGGGGGAACTTCCGGCGCAGCGGCCAGCATGGATTTGTGGCGGTTCCGGGCGGATTTTGACCGAAAATTGAGTGATTTTGTGTGGTGCACTGGTGTTTGACAGTTCCTAAGGGGAAGAGTGGTTCCATGGCTTGCTTTGAGAGGGGAGTGATTTTGGTGTAGAATCTGTTCTGGTGTGATGGACTTTACTGAAAGTGTGTTGAAAACAAGTGGTTCCAGGTTGCTTGGATGGTTCCTGCAAATCCGCCCGGGAACTCGTCACAAATTTGTTTGCTGCTGCTGCGCTGTCACAACATAACCTCCAAATCCTGTCGACTATTTTGGTAAACAAAAACGCACAACCACCCCGTAACTAATCCGGATTCTTCCCCTTTCCAGTTCGTTGCCAATGGCATGTTCCGTGCTGAGCTGAACGAGTTCCTGACTCGTGAGCTGGCCGAGGATGGCTACTCCGGTGTGGAGGTTCGCGTCACCCCGACCCGTACCGAGATCATCATCATGGCCACCCGCACCCAGAACGTGCTCGGCGAGAAGGGCCGCCGCATCCGCGAGCTGACCGCCGTCGTCCAGAAGCGGTGAGTTTTGGGAGGCCGTCTGTGCGCGGAACATAAGAATGATTTTGGAAGAAGTTGCGGCGAGAGCAGACTGAAGAAAGTCAAAGTAGTTATATTGTAGAATGGCGTAGGACCAAGCAATTTTGCTCGGTAATTACTTTCCAAGTTGTTCCTCACTAGAAGAAGTGACCAAGTTCTAGGTTCTTGGAATTGAAGTTAGTGTTTGGTTGTTTGAAGATATAAATGGTCCGAAATATTGTGCCTGCAACCCATGTTGTATTTAGAATGACTCTCAAGTATCTTCCAGTTAACCGTAGTCCTACGTTTGTTTTGTTCCGTGGTTCTTTTATGCATTTTAAACTCTTTAGCTAGTTTCTAAAAAGACTGGAGCGATTGAAAACAGTTTTTTTTACGAATACTCGGTGTATTCTGGTTTATTGTTATGTTATTCGTCAGCCCAGCCGCAATTCGTTTACACTTTGTTTGTTGTTCTGTTTTTTAAATTCATATTTATAGTTTTGAAGAAAAAAAAAGTGGATTAAATAAATTTGAAATTCTTTCATTCATACTAAAAATCGGTAATATTTGTTTGAGTCTATGGAACGAGCATTAGAATCCGGTTCTGAATCGACTATATTTTAATTTTCCATGATTTTTTAGCTTTAAAATGTTCTTGAGAATGTTTCTTAAATCTTGAGTGTGCAAATTTGATTGATGGGCTATCTACAATCACTTAGCTTAGAACATCTAATTAAAGTAGTTACTTAGGAAAGTACGCAACTTACGGCCGTCATCCACAATCAACTTAGAAATTTTGCTGGGCTGATATACGTTGCTATGCAGTTGTTTGTTTACCTTTGATATTGAAACGTCAACTTACCGTAGATTTTGAAATTTTTCAAACCATACGTCAGTTTCTAATTTGATTACTTTTCCATTGTAGAAGCTCGGCTTCATTTCCATTGATTCAAATTCCTAAGCTAAGTAAAATTTTCTAAGCTAAGTGATTGTAGATAGGCCAAATTTTACGCGAAGATTTTTGCTCACTTTGGTTGAGAATTTCAAAAATTAAAAATTATGTACATACAAAGTTTCATAATTCCGAAGTTCTAGAACTCTTAAATTCCTTCATTGCCAAATTTAAAATTTCTGTCATTTAAATGAATTGAAAAAAAAAACTTTGACATTTTAGAAATTGAAAATTTTACAATATTTGAATGACGAAACATTGGAAATATAAAATTATTAATACGATTTTTTTTCAATTTTGTTTTTATAAATTATTGTTTTTCTGAATTCATACATTATTAATTTATGAAATTTTGTATAACAGAACATAGAATTTCACAATTTTAGATCTTTTAACTAGCCCATTTTTTTTTAAATCTTTATTTTTTTAAATACTTCTACTCTAAAATAAAAAAAAATCAGTCTCGAATTTTAGGATTTTAAGAATTTTACAATTTTTTTAAAATATTAAAATAAAAAAGTATTTTTTTATTATTTTTTTTAATTTTTGATTTTTTAAATTCATGAATTTTTATTTTTTTAATGTTGAATTTTAGAATCAAAGAATTTTACAAGTTTATAATCTAAAAATATCAAAATCTTAAAATTTCACTATGTTGGAAGCTAAATTTAATTTTTTTGAATTTTTGGATCTTGTATTTTTGAATTAAAAAAATATATGAATTTGGATTTTTTGGAATATTAGTACTCAGAATATAACAGTTTTGAAGTTTTAAATTAAATAAACTTAAAAAAAAAATAGAATTTCACAATTTAATAATTTAGAAATTTTAGTGTTTTTTTTTTAAATTCGAAATCTGAATGTTTTGAAATTTTCTAAAAATTCAAGACTGATTGTAAAAATTGTAAATTATGAAATTCTAATTTTCTAAAGTTCCTATATTTTAAAACTTCAAAACTGTTATATTCTTGAGCACCAATATTCCAAAAATTCCAAATTCATATATTTTTTTTAAATTCAAAAATACAAAATCCAAAAATTCAAAAAATAATTCAGCTTCCAACAAATTGAAATTTATAGATTTTGATATTTTTAGATTTTAAACTTTAAAAATTATTGAATTCAAAAAATCACCATAAAAATAAAAATGCACGAATACGAAAATTCAAAAATTTAAAAAAATATTTATAAAAAAAATACTTTTTAATTTTCAAATTCCAAAAATTCTGAGACTAATTTAAAGTTGAAGAATTTGAAAAAAATCAACAGTTCAAAAATGAACAAAAAAATTATGATATAAAAGATTTAAAATTGTGAAATTCTTGTACCTTTAAATTCATAATTTTTTATTCTTTTGGGTGAATTTAAGAATTGAAGAATTTTACGAGTTTATAATCTAAAAATAACAAAATTTAAAAATTTCAATATGTTGGCAGCTGATTTTTTTTTACTTTTTTATCCTTGTATTTTTGAATAAATAAAATGTATTATTGTAATATTAGTACATAATAATTTAACAGTTTTAAAGTTTTAAAATATAGGATCTTAAGAACATTAGAATTCACAATTTAATAATTATAAAATTTAGTGTTTTTTTAATTTGAACTTTAAATGTTTTGAAATTCAAAAAATAAAATTCCGGAATTAAAAAAAAAATAAGTCCAACATTTAAATTTATTAATTTTCGTAATTTAAATCTAAGAATTAAAAAAAAATATTAAAAACATCGCATTTTTTTATTTGTTGTGCTATGGAATTTGAATTTTTTTTGAGTCCTTGTTTTTTAAAATTAAGAAAAAATAGGATGTAAAGTAAAAAAAGTAAATCTTTCCCAGTTCCTGAGGGGAACACCCTTGAAGAGTATCGGGGCCGGCATTTACAAAGCGGATTCAGTGGCAGTTTCATTCTCAACTTAATGTTAACATGTTAAGGTTAATGTTAACATTCCATAGGTCGCCTCCCTAAGGTGTCGTGATAAGGTCCAGTTTGTGACGAAACACTACCTTTCCTTTACTAAGCAATCGAATCCAGAAGGGAAAAGATCACCAGTTGTGTTGGTCCGAGCCGGGATTTAAACCCCGATCTACCGCTTACGAGGCGGAAGCGTTACCACTGGGCTACGTGGCTCGGTCAAAAAATAGGATGGGTCATAAAAAATGCCGAAATTTGCATGTAAAAATAAATAAATTTAAATTGGTAAAAACATAAACCTGTCCATTAGGCAATGATTAATTTTCAAATTATGTTTTTTTTTGTCTCGATCAAAAAAACTTTTGCGGAACTGTAAATCAGAAATTCACATATTTTTTTCAGTTATTAAACTTCGGTTTCCAATTAAATTTTAAAGTTTTTCTTTAAAATATTTGTCGACATAAACATTAAAAAATATTTGCAGCGGCCTAATTTTAAAGTAAAAAAAAACAATCTTAATTTTTTTTTAAATTTAGGAATTTTAGAACTTAAGAATTTCTATATTTTATACATACTCAAGTTTAAGTATTCTTATATTTGAATTTCATAGATCTAGGATTTTTTCTCAAAATTTATTTTCCTTAAAAGAGCACGCAGCTAGCAAAATCTAAACTTAGAAACATGTACCCTCCCTGTAATTCTGAATTGCAAATGTAACATCCTGGAGCAGAAATGTGAAATTCTAATAAACACCAATTGAATTGAAATTATATTTGAATTTTTAAATTTTAGAACTTTGGAAATCTTGTACTTTTGAAATCACGGATGTTTGAAATGTTGGAATTTCAAATATTATAACTTGACAATTTCACAATTTTGGAGTTTCAAAAAAACCCAATTTTAGAATTTTAGTATTTTGAAATAAGATTTTTATTTTTTTTTAGCTTCTTTTACCCTTGAAAAAAAAATCATGAATTTTTAATTGTTGGAACCGACAATCTATTAATATAAAGATTTAAACTTAAATTGAAATTTTGGAATTTCAAAATTCTTGTGTCCTAAATTCAAATGAAATTAAGGGTTTAAATTTTTTCAAATTTAAGAATAAAAAAAATGTTAAAAGATATTTATTTTAAATTCTTCTAGTTTTTTTTTAAAAAAAAAAAAGGTCATACAGTCCAGACTCGCTTATCTGAAGGCCTTGGCAAAATTTCACTTCGGATAATCGAATCAGAACCCTAAACTACTCTAAAGTGATTTAGAATTTTTAAATCCAAGATGGTGGCCAAAATGGCGGCGATGAAGCATTTAAAATGCATTTTTTAATTTAATAGGCAATTAACCACTCAAATTGCAATTGGTTGCAGAACTCGGATTTGATGTTAAAAGTAAGAAAAAATAAATATCTGAATTTCTATTATCCGAAGGTTTGTATGAGACTTCGGATAATCGAATCACGAACTAATTTTTTGTTCTCGTATTTTTTTTTATTTTCTTACTTTTAATATCAAATTCGAGTTGTCGGCCAAGGGCTGCAAGATTCCAAGTATCCACAGTGCAATAAATAAAGTTCCCAGTCCTGCTAGTTTGAACTATGTTTTAATGCTTTTGGATACTAGGGATGCCCAGGTGCAGGACATCCTGGAAGGAGCGGAACTGACTGTATCGGCAGTCCTGTTCGCGACTGTCGTAATCAGGGAAGCGATCCGCCAATTGTTGGTTGTTAGTATTCCTGGTTATGAGAGTCTGAACAGTATAGCTCTGGTCCTGCACCAGTTCCCTATCCTCATGCCTCCCCGTATGTTAGATGATGACTTGAACATCTGTCTAGCTGGCGGTTGATGATGTCCATGTTTCGAATCGTGGTGATTGCCCTGTCTTGTCACATGTATTTACGTAACTGACGTATAGGCGAGTGACAAGGTAGCACTATCATGACGAAGTATGATTGCGTGGACGGCCATCACTAGGGAGTTCCGTAGTGATTTTTCAATGGAGCGTAGCCTTGGGTGTGAGCAGGCAGCCTATTCCAGTCACATTCAAAGTGAACTGTTTGTTTGCAACAGGGGTTGCGCCCTTTTGGGAAGTTACTCCGGAATTTAACGATCCTTAGGGAGGATTCTCCAGGACAATCATATTGAAATAGCCGAATGAGGAGGGCACGGAACAACGCAGTTGGTTTGGGTGCATACCTAGATTAGCTGTGTTGTTTTGGGTGGGATTGGGTTATTCGTGAGTAAGAAGATCATGTATCAATGCATCTTTTTTGTCTTCATTTTCATGTCATGCCTGGGCCTACGACTGGAGGACGGTCGCACCAGGACAACCGAATCAAGACGTCTCTGGTAGGATATCTATCACATTGGAAACAACAGCAACAACAACAACCTGATGGCACTCAGGTTCGGGAAAGTATTTGTATCGTTATTTTATAGTTTTTATATTTTATTAACATCCCTTTCTTTGCAGAGCATGGACCACAATAACAAAGCGGCAATGTGGGAAAGGGAAGTCATTTGTGATTGTAGAAGGTATTGTTTTGATTCACAGCATGTTGAACGAACTGTTGTGGATGTACCTAGAACATCGCAGCACGGGGTTTTTCTTCTGCACATTTCCAACAACAGTACTTGTTCGGTAACTTGGCTGAGAATGTAGCACAGTTACCGAATGTTGCTCGCAAACTGGACTGAACGAAAAATGACGAGGGGACCGATGCATAACATTTTCTATACAAATGTAAAATGATGGTTGCTTAAATTTCTTTCAGAGCTCACCTTTAATTTTGACTTAACATTTAATTAAAACTTAAATATGATTTCTAATTTGCTGAACTTGCTTTTGCATCCACTGGCCCCTCCCTCATCATTCCGGTTTGTTTGGTTATTTTACATTTGTCTGCTTTTTAAGTGGGCTACAGCCCAAGTAGTCCAGTCAAACAAGCTCAGTTATCGAACAAGTACTGTACTTTAATTTTGCTTCACTCATCTTTCTACTCTTCTGCTCTCATTTCCCAATAAATACTGAAACGTGTTTTCCCTAACAAAAACAGTTTCCCTTAATATGCGAACGATTTTAACTTCTGTTTATCATTGATCTTTCCTTTACCCATTTTCTTATTTATTTATTAAAATGTAATTTTCATCGGCTCCTACTCTTCTTTCCTTCAAACTACAATTATTCTTTCAGTATCGATCAGTTTATTCTTTCAGTATGGTTCGAGTCCTTACTTAATATATTGAATGATCACACACATAAAATTATTGTACTTTTGGTAAACTTTTGAATAACATGCTTAGGTCCAAAACATTGTAACAAAACACCGCGACAGAAGAAATAGCAGCAGATTAACACGATTCAACATTAGGGAAGATTTCAGGAGGAAACATTACACAGTAAATAACAATTAGTTTTTGAATTCAAACTAAAATAAAACAGTTTTTGCTTTGTTGAAAGTTGATAGGCACACTATAAATGGTTAGGCGCTTATACTTACATCAAACCCTACGTAATGTACCACCCCCGGCCGAGTTAAAATGCGTAACCGGAAAAGAAGGTGTGCATGCCTGGCACGAACACTCAAAGCGTGTTCTAGCGTGCTGCTCGTACTGACTCAGAGCAAGGGTGAGATGTAGGTGTAAGGGCAGTGCGTGTTCGTCGGGAACCTGGTGCATAAGATCGGTCAAGGCCCGTTCTTACACTGAAAATTGCGAATTGCGAATTTTAATATCAAATTCGAGTTCTGCGATCCAATTTCTGTCAAATTTGATTGGTTGATTGCCTATTATAGAAAAAAAATGCCTTTTTAAATATTTCATCTCTGCCATTTTGGCCACCATCTTGGATTTAAAAAATCTAAAACATTTTTTAGGACAGCAAAAAAAAAAAAAGTTTTTTCGTGATTCTATTATCCGAAGTGAAATTTTTCCGAAGCCCTCGGATAATCGAGTTGAGACTGTAGCTAGAAAATCGTAAATTTTGAAGTTATTTGCCTGGAATGCTGCACAGACCTTTTGTAACAAAATAACTACAGTCATCCCACATATTCGGAACACCCTCAAATTCGGAACACTTTTGTGATAATTTGTCAATAACATGCCAAATGCAGCTTTTCTGTCGACCCTACAATTTTTAGGACCTTTATTTGGACATTCTCTTGCTATTTCACTAGTAAAAGTAGTACTTTTTGAACAAAAAACCTCATTTCAAGACTATTTTATCCAGTGCAGCAAAACACTGCCTCCAAATTGCCTGTTTCATAATTGTGGGATGTTATTGTGCCTCCCACAATTGTGGAACACCTGAGGGCTTTTGTTAATTTGATTTGGTTAACCGCGGTGGATTTTCTTGAAATAATTCGAACTGTCAAAAATCCACCAAAGCATCTACCACATTGATCGCACAAAAATCTGTGGTAGAAAAGTATCCACCGGTAGATGCTTTGGTGGATTTTTGACAGTTCGAATTATTTCATGAAAATCCACCGCGGTTAACCAAATCAAATTAACAAAAGCCCTCTGAATTTAACTGATATTTTCACAAAAAAGTTATCAGACCATTCATAAAACATAACTAAGCTTGAATTTCGTTGGTTTCAGTGCGTGAAGTCATTATTTTGTAAAAATTATGTACTCATGGAGAGAACCAAAGTTTACATCCGTAAGAAAAAAGTGTTCCGAATTTTGTGGAAAAAATAAAAAAATTGTGGTTAAAGTTTTTCTTCAAAAACTTGATATAAAAGTAAAAATTTACAGCTGTTCAATACAGCATTCGAAAGATCGCAAGAAAAGCCACCAAATGAAGGTAAAAGCGAGTCATTAAGTTCAATTATTGATTTTCTATGATTTTTTGAACATTGGCCGATCTGTAAACTGTTCCGAATATGAGGGATGACTGTAAATAACCCTTCTCTTCTTTCCCCTTCCGCAGATTCGGTTTCGCCCCCGGCACCGTCGAGCTGTACGCCGAGAAGGTCGCCACGCGCGGTCTGTGCGCCATCGCCCAGGCCGAGTCGCTCCGGTACAAGCTGATCGGAGGACTGGCCGTGCGTCGTGCCTGTTACGGTGTGCTGCGCTTCATCATGGAGTCCGGCGCCAAGGGTTGCGAGGTGGTCGTCTCGGGCAAACTGCGTGGTCAGCGTGCCAAGTCGATGAAGTTCGTCGACGGTCTGATGATCCATTCCGGAGATCCGTGCAACGAGTACGTCGACACGGCCACCCGCCACGTCCTGCTGCGCCAGGGAGTGCTCGGTATTAAGGTCAAGATTATGCTGCCGTGGGACCCGAACGGCAAGATCGGCCCGAAGAAGCCGCTGCCGGACAACGTGTTGGTGGTGGAGCCCAAGGACGAGATCATGTACAGCACGCCCCGCAGCGAACCCAAGAACAAGCCGTCGGCGCTGGAGCTGGGAGCCGGTGGAACCGTCGTCGAGGTGGTTGAACCCGTCATTAGTTAAGCTGGGCGCAGGATTCACGCCACGTTCAATATCCAAGGAAAAAATGTGTGTGAGATGATGAGTTGAGACGAAAAAAAAAACATTAAAAAGCTAACAGACTCGCTTACAAACACATTTATTGAATCCGAACGTCATTACACAAACAGTATTTATTGTTGGACTATATTTTGTTGCACCGGTTACAGTTTAAATTAGTACGCGCGCGTAACGAACTCCACAAACTCCTAAGCACTTTGCTGTCCTCGTCGTTTGACCTCGCTCCAGTCGATCGTGTGGAAGAATGCACTTGCGATGATCTCCTTAAAGTCGAACCGATTCTCGGGCAGCGGCTGCAGTAACCCGTCCAGCAGCTGGCGCGCCTCGTCCGAAATGTCCACCGCGTCCGGATACTGAACGTCCTGGTAACAGAACACCCCGGCCGGATGGCAGGCGAGGAAGCTGCGCCGGGTGAGCATCTCGAACAGGATGACGCCAATGGACCAGTAGTCGGAGCACGGTTGGAGCGGCCGCTCCGGTGCCACGTAGAGTTGCTGGACCGCTTCGGGCCGAAGTTCGGTGGCGAGAGTGGCCGCGTCCGGGAAGCGCTCCTTGCGGTAAAAGTACGTCAGCAGCAGTTGGCCCTCGGGACCGAGCAGCAGGTTGTCCATGGTGAGGTCGCTGGAATGAGGTTGAGATTTACGGTTTAACAAAATTATCAGATCCAAAATTCTAACAAATTATCAAGCGAAATGTGCGCTTCTCAAACACCGACGTAAACTTCAAGTATCTAGAATACGTTATTAAGATAAATTTTATAAAATTGCTATGAATATGGCCGTATTAGCACAGACAAACAGACATGAAAGTTAGAACAAATTTCTGATCAAAATGTGATCTTGTGCGCTTGTGGCTTCCGGAGCCACATTTCCCTGTGGTGGGCTGGTATCATCGAGTTCCATACCAACCTCATCTAACAGCTCAATTTCGTACGACGGGGTGATATGACCAGCCTCAAGCTCTTGGTCAAGGTCAACATCCTTAACATTTTCTTTAAAAAACTCAATTTCCAGGTGAATGGTTTAATTTTCCATTTTTTATTTTCCATTTTTAATCAAAACGTTTGAACAAACAAAACAACTAACTAAATTCAAACATGGAAACGGAAGAGAAACGTCAACGTACCCAAGGGCGCCTCTAGCGGCGAATCCGACAAGTATTAGTCATGCTTTTGGATTCAAAAAAACCGTTATTTTGTTGGGAAACCGGTAGATTTTTTGGGACAAGTTGACGACCTCGACTTTCATGTCTGTTTGTCTGTGGTATTAGGGCCATTCAGAATCTGTCTGGTTCTCCAGAGCGTAAACTTTCCGAACTTTTCCTCTAAAAGATTGTAGTAGCAATACCCCGAAGATTTTCTCTTCCGTTTCTTCAAAACTTGGTTCGTCTTTTTCTTGAATTGTGTGTGGGGATATCGTCCTTCTGACAGTGAGTGGCAGACGGGATTAACTGTTTGCATCCGAGGATACGTTCTTTTGGAATCTGTTGAATTAGAATTGATCTGAGGTGACCTGGCTACAAAAAATGTGTTTTAAGGTAGCTGAGCTATTGATAATTGACATCAAAAAAGTCTCACTATACACACCCAGAATTGGTGGTCAGATAGAGGACAAAAAATCCAACCTTTTGCTATTTTAAGGCATCCAAATTCGTCCACTACAGCCCGATTACGAGTCAGAGATTTGTCATTTCTACTAGAGGTGGGCAAAAAAAAAAGAGGTAGCCGTTCAAAGAGCCGGTTCATTAAAAAGAGCGAACGGATCCATGGCTCACAAAAAAAAAGAGCCGCGGTTCTTTTTGAAACTCCGACCGTTCCAAGATGGAAAGATTAAAACTCTGAATAGCATATTTGTCAATATTCGAATAAAACTTAAAAAATTTCAAAACTAAATTTTCAGTTTTCTATTTTTTTTTCAATTACAACTCCTAAGCTGCCGTTCTAAGCATAATTGTCCCATGTAATTTTTTGACGACTTTGACCTTTTGACATTTTTAAGTTCAGTTTGTCGTATACTTACTTTTTTTTTTAAATCTAGTACTTTGTTGGGAAACTCATCAAAAACAGGACGATTAAGAACCCACGGGACAACTATGCGTAGAAACACAGAAATCGATCGAAAAATTTCGCGTTTTTCTCAGTTGCACTGTTTTGAACATGGGACAATTATGCGTAGAACGGCAGTAAGGCTGGTACAAATTTTATTTGAAGTTTTTGTCTCCCCCACCTTCAACTTCAAAGTCGGCCCGAAAAATCAGGGGACTATTTTTTTTTCAAAAATCTTCAAAATTTCTATGGAATTTGAAGTGCAATCAGCTGAAATCAATTTAAAATGCATTCTCCTGCGTTTAGAATCATTTTGAGCATGTTTGGGTTAAAAATCTTCTGAATTTCAGGAAATTTGTGATGTTTATTATCGCAAAATGTTATTTTTTTTCGCAAGAAAATTTATTTTCGACAAACTTACATATTTTGAAAACTAATGATGGCAAATTATCTTAACTAGTGTAAAATGCATTTTAGAACGCTTTTTTTCCATTCAAATGTTAAAACTATGGCTTGTTATTTCAATAATTTTATTTTTTATTTTTTTGACCCCAAAAACAATTAAATAGCTAAAGAAATGCTCTTCCTTGCCCGGGCGCCCAATTAATTTTTGGCATTTTTGACATTATCAAATTAAACAGAATGTAGAGAAAACATTCTCGAATATTTTCTTAAAATAAAATATTGGTAGGGAAAATTCTCGTATGTTTGGCAGGTTAAGCCCTCTCTCCTAACTCCATCCAATTGTCTGATTTTTACTATTTAAACAACTTATTTTGTAAAACTGTTGATAGAAACTTGCTTGCTCACTTCCTATTGAGCTATTTATCACACGATTTTAGTTGAAAACGCGTTTTATGAGCTGTAATTGAACGTCAAAGTGCTGATATGGCAACATAACATGCTGCTCCCCTATCTGTTAAATTTTAGCAGAGCAGCGATGGAAGAATTATCATTAGCATTAGCATTAGAGCACGCCCCACCACCGGAAGGCTCCACAACGCTTATCCCACTGTTGGTGTGGTTGTGTTAGACCCTCATCCGGAACAATAATCCAACACGGGAGATACCATGTCTTCATCTTTAGATGAGTGTAATACTACCCAGGGCATAAGGGGGTCCTTGCCGGTTCTAAGCTATCCTTTGGGTCTACGGAAGGAATATTAGTAAACACCTATGTTGCGACGGAGCGCGTCCGAAGCAGCCCCTTGTTCTGCGTCATTGTCAGTGTTTTGTAATTGTTTGACTGGTGCCCGTGCTGTCGCTTAGAAATAAAGAAAATAAGATCAAAACAATTTGAGTAAGCGGGAGCACGGGCGCAGCTGAAGAATTCAGCTGTGAAAAAACACCAAAGATGTAAGTTTTGTAATTTTTTGTGAACTATTAGTGTTATTTATTAATAAATAAACTTTAGTTTTGTAGCGAGTGGAAAATAATGATGTTTTCTTTTAATCACTCCGCTGACAGAACCGGTGCCCGATTCAGGACATCCCCCGCGACTCAACAACCTATCTAAAGTGCGCAAGGATCCCTGCGTCACCTTAGTGGTATAGAGGTTTGTAGGGAGGTTTTGGACTCAATGTTAGTATGAGAGGTAGAACCCTAGGATATACCTACCCCAAAAGGTATTGCGGGCGAATCAAGTAGAGTTAGTTTTTTTGTATTAAACGTATACTTGTGACTGTATAGTGTAAAAGATGCATGATTTATATTTTTCATATTTAAAACCACGGCAGAAACAACGCGACGAAGCCGTGCATGATTAAATTGACTAGTATTACTAAACCAACAATTTTCTCTGGTGAATGCAATGCTAATTAAACACAGTTTTAACTTGTCTGCTGTTAAACTCAAGCTACCTACTGTAAGAGTAAAGAGAAGTTTATATTTTCTTTTCATTTGTTATGTGTTTAAGCGAAATACGAGGTTAAAAATGATTTATCACATCATTTGAATCTTGATTTTAAACTCTTACAGCGATGTGGAGTAGACCTTAATTATTTATTTGATTGTTTTATTTAAATGTAAAGCACGGACGAACGGCATGACACCACGAACAAATTTTGCCCATTTTTCTGAGGCAAAATTCAAATTCAAGCCGAATAAAAATACGTTAAAACCGCCTTGAAACACTAGCGCTGCCTGTGTTTGCATTGGCGAACTACACTGAACAAAAATGACCCTTTTAAATCAAGTGTTCTACCCTTGATCTGACCCTGCTATACAGTGCACTTAAAAACCAATCGCAAAACACTTGAATTTTTGGCAACAAAATTAGCTGTTAATTCAATAGCAAAACACTTGAATTTGACGTGTTGTGTCACATGAAATACTATATTATATTTATTGGTTTTAAATGGCTTTTCTTTCTTTAATCAATGCATGTTTGCATGTAATGGAAATGGATTTCGATTTGTTTTTATGTAAGGAAGATGTTGCGAAATGAAATGTCTTTTATTTTCTATCAACCTGGCTTGTAAAAACTTTGTTATTTTTTTCTTCCTGGTCGGGATCGGTTTGTTCGCCACCACTGCTTCCTGGGAGGTTTCTCAGCGTCGGCGAGTGAAGCACCGGTGCCGGCGGAGATGGAGGCCCCATGGGGAATCTTCTTGTTGATGCAGAACCACGGTGGTTCGAATCAAACTGTGCCTTGACCAGTCGAATGACGCATATCATGGCCCCTGAGTTGAATGCATCCAAATCTTGTTTATCACTGGCATCGCCTACCTGGTACGGCATCTGCAGCTCTTTCGCATCCTTCCTGCAAATCACACAAAATAAATCCAAAAATCTAAACAAAACCCCACAAAAAAAAATCTTTCTCCCCACTCACCAAGTGGGTGAATCTCCGGAAAAACGCCGCTATCGCCAAAGTTAGCCTCTTTCTGGGTCCGGGAGACCGAGCCCTTCCGCTGGCCCGAGGCTGCGTCTTTGTGGCGATGCTCGTCTTCGCGGCCACAAACCGGGCAGGCAATTTACTAGACAGGAACATGGCGGCAGCGAACTCACGCGGTCATTCGGGCCTGCGAAAAACGAACACACCGGACCGCCAAAACACAAATGAAGAAACGAAGCAAAGTCTGACGAAGCTGTCACGAAACTGCATTTCAAATCAAAACAAGATCAATTTCAAGTGTTTTCCTCATCACTTCGAATAGTTCAGCCCTGTGGGGCAAATTCAAGAGCGAAACACTTGAAAAGTTTGGGTCACCCGAATGAAAATAAGTTGTCAAAAAATACCATAAAGTCAATCGCTAAAACACTTGAATTTGATAATGGATTGGATTGAAATTCAAACACAAACAAATTAGATCTAAGATGTGGCTTTATTGAATCATTCAAGTGTTTGGGCACTTGACAAAAAAGTGTGGCGTATTTTCAGTGTAATTTTGTTTTGGCATTATTCTAAATTCAGTCAAAATTTTGTCATACTGCGGTGATTGAAAATTGCCTGTGTTTTACCCGCTACCAATGGTTTTACATTGCGCGCTGTTCTTTTTGCGGTGAATGGGAATTGTACATTTTTGATTGATACTAACAATACAATCTGGAGCGAATCAAGAAATTGTAAATAAATAAACAAAGCAAGCAAGATGTGCGCAGTTCTTGTGAATATTTGAGTTTTTCACTGATTTGAGCTGAGCTTTTACATAATTGAAAAAGGTATTTATTTTGGTTAGTGGTTAATCCGAAGCTAAATCAGCAAATTTAAATCAAAATTAAACTGCGTTTCCTCCACAGTATCGTTACAGCGACAAATTTACCGCAGCTACAAATAAGGGTAAACCAGAGCACCGAGACCGTACCTCCACGGTCCGAGTTTCAGGTCAAACTGATCGCCATGGAAAGGAGGGCGCCCAGCCTACGGAGCTCGAGTACTGGCCTCCAAATAGTCCCAAATAAAGAATCGGCTTTTATAGATTGCCAAGATGCTCGGCTGGCTGCACAAGGATACCGAACCGTTGTTCCGTCTGTGGAATCTGTTCTTGCAGATGCGTGAAAGTGAGATTTATAAAACGTTAATTTTTCTAAAGTTTTTATTATTTGCTCTAATTCGAATACAAACATCTCTTCTATTTTGTTGTTTTTGTGTGTTTTTGTCGGGTTATGTTCAACTCGTCCTTGAAGTCCAACTAAATGTTGACGAAATCAGACTTTGAATGATCCGGTTCAGCCACGACGTAGGGGCAGGGGGGGCAGAATGGCCCGCCTAAGTAAAATGCGCCAAAAACCATAGAAAAACATGAAAAGTTACGAATTCATTGTAGTAGGCTTATGCTTTGGGATGTTCCCTTCAATGTTGTATAGCCACTTACCAAAACCAACATTTTTGAAAATAGTGTTAATATGTTGAAAAAGGATACTATTTTTACAAATAATCATCAAAACAAGTAAAAAATCGACTAATGTTGCATTAAACGTGATTTGTGAAGCAACCAGGAGTGAAATAATCCATTGAGCTCAAATTTCGTAACTTTTTATTGTTTTTATAAGGCAGAAAAAAGGTGGTCCATTCTGCCCCCAAGTGGATTTTAATTTAACACTTCCACCACCAAGCCTCTAAATGATTTTAGGGTTCCGTTGTTGTTCGTATACCTTGGTAGTAACATCTAGTAACGTTATAAGCATTGAGCAAACTTTTTCAAACAATCCAACTTTTCAGAAAGCTTATTTAAAAACCTCGAAATAAACATCATTTGCGTGGTTTTTCTAATAAATTTACATTTTTGCTCATAATTCGAAAAATACAATGAATTCAAACGTCATTTTCGGTATGGTGAAGTTATTTGACGTCCTTTATAAGACCCTTGCCTTACAATTGGTCTAAATCCATTCTAAAGACCAAAACCAAGGGTGGCCCATTCTGCCCCCCTGGTCCATTCTGCCCCCCCCCCCCCTGCCCCTACTACTGGGTTTGCCGTTGAACACTTCTTTGCCAACCAGGGCGATTGAACTGTGTCGGTTGTCGGTCTATTTGAGCTTATCGTCCAGTACTCATGAGCACACCGTTCAACTCTACCTTGGCTAGTCCTAGTCGACGAACTTAGAAACGTCCGGCCATAAATCTGGTGGTCCTCCTGCTTGTTTCAGCGTGACCCACATTTAAGGGAAAGGAGGAACAGCCAACAATACGCGCAAGCCCTCGCGTTTCGATCTGGTCGCCCCGAATCCGGAAATCTTCCGCAAAACAACTGAGCACTCCGCCCACGCCCGTTTGCAGGAGGCAGAGAAAATTTGATGACGGAAGATCCGTTCCGTTTTATTTCGTTCTTGGAAGACGGTGAACCTTCACTCGAGTGTGCAATTTCACGCAAACTGTAGATTTCAAAACGTTTTATCAACCGATGAGCCAAACGCAAAAAAGCTATCTGTCAACTAGAGCAAACTGTCAAATTTTGTTTTGACATAAGCGTTCGCGCTGTGAAGGCCGGCAAGAAAATGAATAAGAACAAGAAAAAGAAGACCTGCTTCAAAATCCAAACGCTGGTGTCATGTCCGTTCGTCCGTGTGTAAAGTTAAAAGTTAAATTAAAACGACCGATTGGAAAAGCATACTTAGTTAACATTTAATTTATTTTGTGTCATGGGATTTATCAGCATATTTATATTTTTAAAATAAAAACAATTTAAATCAAAAGTCCTCACCAAGAATTTCAGCTTCAGCAGAACAGTAATAACAACCCCCTACTCCATGTGCATTTTTTCAATCGACCACAAAACCCCGAAGCAAATTGGATTCTATGCTTGTAGATTCGAAATAAATTAGAAAGTTAAGCGATGGAAGAATTATCATAAACAGAAAATCTTTTTAAGCTCATCAAAAGAAAAAAAATCGCGACGGACATGGCTCTCCTCTCTCGCACACGAAATGTCGGTAAAAAAAACTCAAAAAATCATTATCTTGATTATTCGGTGGAAAATCTTGCAAAATAAAAAAATATAAAAATTGAAAATAACAAGCTAAAGTCTAAACATATGAATGAAAAAAGTGTTGAAATAGTAGTTTATGCAACAAGTTGCAAAAAGAGGATTTTTTCAGCACGAGTCGTACATTTATCCAACGAGGTTCACCGAGTTGGATAAATACGGAGAGTGCTGAAAAAATCAAGTTTTGCAACGAGTTCCATACAACATTTTTTGCAATTCCGATAAACACCCTTTGAGTGATATTTTAAGTCAAATTTTCATGTATTTTGTCAATTAATCGATTAAATCAAAAAAATGTTGAAAAGTGTTACTTTTCGAAACAAGTGCTGAAAAGTTCAACTTTTCAGCACCCATTTTAGTGTTGAAAAGTAGAACTTTTCAGCATTTATTTTGAAAAGTGTTGCTATTCGATTCTGTTATTTTTGGTACAGAAAAGTAGGCTATTTCGTCGTTCAAGAATGACAGGAAAAGTAAGTAGTTTCACGACGGAATTGCAAAAATGCATTTTACACTTTCAGTTGTTTTGCAGTAATTAATTTTCAAAAAATGTTAAAGTTGACGAAAACAAACATTTTTTGCGAAAAAAAAGCTTTGCGGTATTGGGAAATAAATACATTAAAAAATTGAAAACTGATAAAAAACAGTCCATCCAAAATACATTGATGTTATGTAAATTTATGAATGTGAAAATCTTCTAAATAGTTCAATCTCAGAAAAAAAAGATCAAACTAATGTAAGGTATTATTATTCAATCATCAAATTAATTAAACGTTTTTAATACTAATACAAATTTCTGGAGTTTTTTTTTAGAAGGTCCTATAAACAAAATTTTATTTTTTTGCTTTTTGGGTGTTTTGAATACTCCTGACAGCTCCTGACCTGTGTGCTGAATAGTCGTCCACAGAGCGGCCTCAATTTAGAACTGTCAAAGCGGAACCAATTAACTGTTCGCAAAATGCTCCCAAGAAATAGCAAGTATTGTAATCGATCAATAATTTATTTTGTCAGGAATAAAAAAAAATTGATGGCGTCGAACTTTTGAAACATTCAAAAGTACCATTTGGATGCTCTTACGATTCACTAAATTCCACCCACTTCTGACTCAATTTTTCGTCACGTGGAAAACATAAAAGGCCTCTTTTGGCTGTCCCTCGTTTGGTCTATGAACAAAACACGCGCGAAGTACTTAATTTTGTCAACAAAAAGTCTAACATCAACAGATCCAAAATGTTTCAAAACAAGTCACTTCAGCAGCAAAAAAAATGTCACGCTAGAGCTTGAACATAGCCTTCAACTTTGTTTATGTTTACAGCTGTACTGCCCATGTTCGCATAAATGTCCCATATGCAAAAACAGCAAGCTGAGAAAAACGCATTTGAAGTTTGTCCCACACATAAGGCTACGTGTTAACTTTTCGCGAAAAAACTGGATTTCCTCCTGATTTCTTGAACAAAGTACTGGATGTTATAGGCTCTTTTGAAAGAGCACACGATTTTGAACCTCACTGCATCAATAACTCAAAAACGATGAAAATGCATATGGGACATTTATGCGATCAGGGGCAGTGTAGTGCAGTTGTATTAGTGAGGAGTAGTGGGGAGCATTCGAAAATCACGTTACGCATTCTGTCTTTTCAGCACCCAGCTCCTGACTCAAGGCGGTTTTAATTTAAAACTTCTAAATACACCCAAAAAGCAAAAAAATAAAATTTTGTTTATAGGACCTTTTTTTTTTAAAAAAAAAACCTTACTTAATCCACCTTTAGGTGGTTGGAGCCTTCCTCACATTCATAAAGTGAATACACTATACAGTGTATGAATAACACTTATTTTTATCAAAATATCTGAGATCAGGCCTCAAAAAAAGTGTATCAAAAACACTAAAGTACTAATAACTTTTGATAGAGTTGTCAGATCTTGTCTTTTGATTACATATCCATCCAACGTCAAAATATTTGAGATCAGGCCTCAAAAAAGTGTATAAATAACACTTAAATGCTCCCAACTTTTGATGGGGTTGTCAGATCTTTAATCGTTGGAAAGGTTTTTCAAATACCTTTCTAACAATATATAGCATGACGGGTTTTCTTACAAAAACCACCCTTTTTACAACCTTCTGAAGTTTAGCTAAAACCGTTTTTTTAGCATAACTTTTGAAGTACTTTTCTAAACTTTATAATATTAACTAGGGTCTCGTGGGACCCCAAGACGGATCGAATGAGACCAAAACAGTCCAAATCGGTTCAGCCAGTCCGGAGATAATCGAGTGGATATTTTTGGGTGCACGGACTCACATCCAGACACACGCACAGACATTTGTTCAGAATTTGATTCTGAGTCGATAGGTATACGTGAAGGTGGGTCTAGGAGGTCGAATAAAGGAGTTCATTTTTCGAGTGATTTTATAGCCTTTCCTCAATGAGGTGAGGAAGGTAAAACTCTAGATCTCGCCCCACTAAGCAGTAAAAAAAGTACGGAAAAAATACCATAATTTTAAAGTCGATGTTTTATGGTGCAAAACTGGATTGTTGTAAACCTTGTTCTAATAAAGTTATGGTCAAGATCTGGAATAAGATGATCATCAAAAAATCCAACAGATTTTAACGTTTGCGTTTTCTCTCTGAATTAAATTGATAAGTGCTTTCTCATTTTAAGTATTGTTTTTATGAATTTGTTGGTGAGTTTCTATTTAACAATTCTGGAGTTTTTTAAAGGTCCTATCAACATTTTTTTGGTTTATTTTTGTGTGTTTTGAATACCCCTGGGACCCGTGGTGTAGGGGTAAGCGTGGTTGCCTCTCACCCAGTCGGGTTCGATCCCAGAAAGTCCCAGTGGCAAATTTTGAGACGAGATTTATCTGATTACGCCTTCCGTCGGATGGGGAAGTAAATGTTGACCCCGGTCTAACCTAAAGGTTAGGTCGATAGCTCAGTCCAGGGGTAGGAGTCGTCTCCCTGGGTCCTACCTCGGTGGAGTCGCTGGTAGGCAGTTGGACTCACAATCCAAAGGTCGCCAGTTCGAATCCCGGGGTGGACGGAAGCTAAGGTGTAAAAAGAGGTTTGCAATTGCTTCAACAATCAAGCCTTCGGACACCTAGTTTCGAGTAGGAATCTCGCAATACCCCTGACTCAAGGCGGTTTCAAAAACATCCAAAAGCAAAAATTGAAAATTTTGTTTATTGGACCTTCTTTTTTGTTTAAAAAAACTCCAGAACTTAATTATCAATATTTGTTTCAACCTGGCACAAAGTTATGCGTCTGCGTTCGACGGATAATCATGTTTCTAATTTTAGGGATTGTTCTTTTATTACGTAACGCAGCAAATTTGTATGAAAATTTTGTTACAAGGGGGTCTAAAATATTTATTTTTTTACGTTAAGTAATAAAAGAACGCTCCCTACTGTTTGCGATGTGATGACTTCTAATGATCAGTGGTTATTTTTTGATGATTCGAATTGACCGTTAAATTGTTGATCGACACAATTTACAAGAGATGAACGTCTATTTATCTGTGTCATAACTCACCCACAAACGATCCCATTAAAGTGCAGATTATCCACCGCGATGATCAGCTCGCTGATCCACTGCTTGACGCATCCCTCGGGCAGTTGGTCCGGCTGCGCCGCCGTCCTTAACTCTAATTGACTAGTATCGATGTGGGGTCGCTTGGGCACCGCCGCCACCAGCAGTTTGCCACCTTCCCTTTCCAAAAGCTCGCTCCTCGGACGCTGCTGTTCAGATTGCTCGATCGTTTGCGACACGGCACGGAGCAGCTGCTGGCTGCAGCTGACGAGATCACTCACGTCCATGTCCTTGGACAGGGCGTCAAACGAGGGAATGTAGGTTGGTGGCGGGGGGTCGACTTCGTCGACGACCGCTTCCTGGGCTTGTTCGACCTCCTGCGGAGGTTCCGGATCGGGGATCAAGGGTTGCTTGCTGTTGTAGTCGTTGACGAGATCGATGAAGCCGGAGTCGAAGGCGGAGGTTGTAGTGGTGACGCTCGAGTCCGACTCGTTGGACGATTCTTGCGCTTTGGTTTCCGGTTCGGAGTCGTCGCCGGCGCCGCCGGCGGAATCTTCTGAAGTGGGAGGGGTGAATTCGTCTGATTTTCGGTAGCTGGCGATGTAGTCGTAAAGTTTGCCACCCGCGACCAGTTTGAGCAGCAGGAAGACGCTGGACTCGGACTGGAAGTACGCGACCAGCGGCACCATGTACGGAACGTTGTACGGGAGAGAGCTTGCTTGGGAGAAGCCTCCGGCGGGTTTCCGGATGCCCTTCATGACGTAGAACTTGCGATCGGTGACGTCCTGAACCTGCATGACGCGACCCTCGAGCACGCGGACCACTTTGTACCGGGACAGGTAGTTGAGCGGGCGTTCCAACAGCTGAATCGGCGAACTCGGATCGTCCAGGCAGATTGGGCTGAGCTGCAGAATGGCGTCGTCCTCCTGATGCAGGAGATACTTTTCGTAGATTTCCTCGGCACGCGTTACGTACTTGCAGGTCTTCTCCTTGGCCATCTTCTTGCGGGCGGCATTCGCGTCGGTTTTCGCTCCGGTAAGCAACCGGTCAATTCCTGCCTTGTACTCGTCAAACGCTTCCTTGTAGCGGCCGTTGGCCTCCGCCTGGGCAGCCCGGCTAAACACCATGGCCGCCTCCACGATGTAATCCAGCGAGTCCACCTCATCAACCGGTTCTTCCAAAACCCCGGAAACCGGTTCCCCCCCAGACTGCGCACTCGAAGACTGCGACAACATCGAGTCCACCATCGACCCCCCAACGCTCACCACGTCGTCCTCGCCACCGCTCCCAACCTCCCCATCGTCCCGACTCGGATCAACCAGCACAATCTCGTCCGGCACCGGAATCGCCAGATTCCCGCAAATCTCCGCAATATTGCCACCCTTCTGCGGCGATCCCTCCGGCGAAATGCCCCGCTCAAAAAACTTGACGAACGCGTACGACTGGTACAGCACCGGTTCCCTCCCGGCAAACTCCAGCAACCGCAGCACGTACTGCCGCCGTTCCTCGATGATCCGCGCGTCGAACCGCTTGAAGTAGGTCCGCTCCGCCAGCTCCGGAACCGTCCCCGGCAGGTGCCGATCGCGATGTCGCCTCACCAGATCCTTGTACAGCTGCTTCACGTCGCTGAACCGCTTCCACAGCGTCACGCTGGTCAGCGCCTCCGGCAGGTACCGCGGGAAGACCTGCAAGAATCGACCCGTCAAAAAAACCCCGTCGACAATTCGAAATTAAAAATGTTCATACAATCGAGGTGATCCGATAGATCGTGTAGCCCTTGTGCTTGCGCGTTTCGCTCACGCTGAAGCTGTGCACCCAGTCCGGGATCTTTTTGGCCGGTTCCATGCTCGACGACGACGACGAAGGGGTCCTTTCCGGCAGATTGCAGCGAAAAAGTGGGTGGGAGGATATTCGGTTGTAGTGCACCGGGTCCGTTTGAACAAAATTTGGTCCTTACTGTCCCATGGTCAACGGGGGGCGCGCTGGAATTCACATGATTGCGCACCGGAATATGTTTTGCGAAAGCTGGTAGGTTTTGCACTAAAATTACGCGAAAAATCAATCGATTGAAGCAGAATCAACACAAATTTGCAGTTTGTCAACAAGAAATTTTGCTTCTCGCGAGAAGCGTCAAAGTTTGATGTTTTGAGTATTCGAAATTCGAACGAAATGACGAATCTCAGCCTTGAAATGTTTCAAGAACGAATTTCAACACATGGGAGGGGCAAGACACAGCTGAAATAGTAAAAAAGGCCATTTTCAATTGGGTCCTAAAGCCGTATGTAATTTTTTATGTACAACGGTAGAAAACACGATTAAAAACCATCCCTGATCACCTTTTTCTTCATTTTATTGCAAAAAAAAATATTTGACAAGACAACTTTATACGATGGATCAACTATGGACCCCTTGGAACAAGCTATCAAGTATTATGCTTTCTGTCAAGAAGGGCCGCGAAGTTAGCTTTTTAAAATTTAATTAAAAATCCATTTTAAATCCTTGGCGGTCGTACAAAGGGTCATTGTACTCAGAAAAACATGCTTTATCGTTGTGAACAATAATATCAACAATTTATGCTTCATTTAAGGACCCAGTTGCGAATTTGATTTAACATCTGTTAGGAAATTTTAATTTATTTGTTGACTTTATCTGCAATATATTTCAAATGTTTTTTTTTAAACTTTGGTATTGGGGCTTTTTTGTCCTACTGCCCATGTTCGCATAAATGTCCCATATGCAAAAACAGCAAGCTGAAAAAAACGCATTTGAAGTTTGTCCCATACATAAGGCTACGTGTTAAGTTTTCGCGAAAAAACTGGATTTCCTCCTGATTTCTAGAACAAAGTACTGGATGTTATAGGCTCTTTCGAAAGAGCACACAATTCTGAATCAAACTACATCAATAACTCGAAATCGATGAAAATGCATATGGGACATTTATGCAATCAGGGGCAGTATACTATTAAAAAAAAAATATATATATATTTGTTCTCTTTGGGGAATTAAGTTTTGGGATTTTTTTGCATGCCCTTTTTTAACTTTTTCAAATAAAACCTTTCTTAAAGGAAGGAAGGAAATTTTCTGGCAAAAATTCTAAAATTCAACAACTTGAAAATTCAAAAATTTTAGACTTAAAACTTTTTTAAATAGAAATTCAACAATCCAAATAAATACAAAAATTCAAAATTTAAAGAAAATCAAGTATTTAGATTAAAGCATCCAATTTCCCGGGAAATCCCGGGAAATTTTAAATTTAATGAAAATTGTTATGATCTTGGTTTTAATTAATATTATGCAACAAAATTGTATAGGACATCAACATTAATGGTTTAAATAAGTGTGAAGATCAATTGACAGCTTGACTGCATGCAAAAAATCATTCAACTATAAGAAAATTTATTTTGGTATTTTTTGATGAGAAATATTTTTTATATCAATGTGTTTAAACTGTGAGTAAAATGTATCCATAATCCACAATCATAAAATTTCTTTTAAACTTGCCTCTGCACACAAAAAAATATTACTGTAAAGACAAAAGTAACTTATTTTTGATTTAAAAAGTTGCTAAAATTTGCTTGAGGGAAAGCTTTTTTCTTGTGTTAAAAATGAAAACTTTTACTGGTAAAGTTTTTAGAAATCTCCTTACTAACTGATTTAAAAGTCTTAACTTTTAATACGACTGTAAAATTTCTTTCATTTTGACGTTCTCGTGTAACCGAGTACGCCTAAGTCCCAAATGTAAACAAACACTTTGGTGGGTCCGGTGCACCGCGGTGGTGCTGGTGAGTCTAGGACGCAAAGCAAAGCCGACGCGGAAAACTTTGTGAGCCAAACAGCAGCAGCGGAACGCCTTCGAAGGAGGGTGGTGCAGGTGCGGGATTAGGTCTATTGCTCGAAAAGAACAAGGCCAGTTTCCTGCAGGAACTGCAGCTGTTCCAGGACCGGAATAGGTAAGAAGGAAGCTTGGACGTTTTGTGGGGTTTGTGATTGATTATGTTTGTTTTTGTAGGATGGGAGGTAGGAATGTGGTTTCGAACCGGTTGTATTCGGTGGTGGTGGCCCGGGATTGGTGGTTGAAGGTCAAGTCCCGCGAGGACTGGGGCGAGATTATCGAGGAGATGGCACTGCCGAAGCGTTGCATGAACAACGAGTTTGCGTGGAAGAAGATTAACGTCTGGTTTTTGGACAAGTACGAGAAAGTTAATTTTCACGGTGAGGAGAAGGATCCGACGAAGAGGAGGACGATGAGAAGCGGCATAATCGGAGGTGGTCAGCGCAGATGTTGCACTCGGTGCCGGCGTTTTACAACACCGGTGAGTATTGAGAATGTGTGCAGTGATTAGCCAACTTCACTTACTTCCATCTCTTCTAGCAACTTTCTGCCCACAAACGCTCACCTCGCGACGGCGCAGCTCCAGCAGAATGAACCATAACAGCAACCGAAAAATCTGTCATTCTCAAAGGAGGATGAAGGCCTCATCAACCCACGTTCTGGATGCGCTTCCAGGATCGGGAACTCCCCGTTCAGGCACTTCACTTCCCAGTCGGGAAACGTCGACCACCCTTCCCGAATCAACGGCCAACTCTTCCAAGACTGTCCTGATGAAGGCCGGCAACGTGACCATCCTGTTCTCTACACTGCTGTCGCTTGTCGAAACGTCCATCCGGAACCGTTCAGACTGGGGTCTTCGGAAGTGACCGGTGGCGTACCGTAAGAATCGGTACAGCTTGGACTCTGATGTTGGCCAACCTTGAGCAGAAGCGTTAAATGCAATAAAAAATGTTTTTTTTAGCATGCTGTTTTAAAGTTTTAAAAATAAATATAAAAATCAAGCTCATTTTTCTGAAATTATCACTGTAGTATTAAATGTTGTTTATTCTTGCCATAAAAGGTTTCTTTTCTAATTAAAAGTAAAACACTTTTACCGATACAACGATTTTGTTCCATAAATGCATGGTAGTATCAAAAACTTTCCAACTTTTAAATTAAAAAGTTTGAACTTTCTACGAATATTCACCAACGCGAACTTTTAATCCAGCGAACGATCTTTTTAAATTTAGAGTATTTTTTCTTTGTGTGTGTGTCAGTTTATTGAAATGAGAAAAAAAAAAAAAACATGCAGAAATTATGTTTTTCATGACAAATACTGGTTTCAGCTCTTGAACAAATGGTTAAGCTTTTTAGTGTTGGTTTTACTCCAAACAACCCAATGTTTTCAAATATTTGAAGCAAGCTTTGAATATATTTTTGCATTTTTTGAGAACAAACAATAGAAAGTAATTTTTCAATGATTTTTTTTTGTATTATTATGCAACATGATTTTAATTATATGATAAATTAACATCATTCCAAAAAAAGTCGTCTATTTTTTCACATTTAAGCGGTGTATGCACTTCGGAAGGAATCGGTCAAGAAAAATTTCAAATGGGCAGCAGCGGCAGCGAAAGCAAGCCAGGTGGGTGAATAAAAGCCCCAAGAAAACTCTCCCTCTCCTTTGTTCTGCTGTTCGTAAAGCTGTTTCTTGACCCCTTTTCTTCCGATCTCCATACTAGCCTTTAACCACCACACCTGTAGTTGCACCAGTGCTCCATAATTCTTTTACTTCAAATTGTAATTTCATGGTAAACAAAAACGTAAAAAAATCTCAATTATAATTTGGAAGTAAGGAGTTAATTTTGTTTTGATAAAATAACATCAATCTGTTAAAAGCTTCAAAAATTAATATTATTAGAAATAATTCTGATATCATAATTTCTGATAATCTGATTAATTATATATAAACCAAACAATACATTTAATTGAACAAAATCATGTTGAGTTTGTTCAATTATTATTTTTTCAGAGCGTTTTCAAAAAATAGTTCCAAAAAATTAAGAAAATGTATACTTCCGCTTGAATTTCGGGAATTCCCGGGACGGGAAATTTGACGCTCTAATTCAGATCAAAAGTGTTTCGATTAGGCTAAAATTTGGCATTTCATTTCCTCGGCCGAAAAGAATGCGCAACTTTTTTGACTACGTTTCTTCTGAACTCCGTATTTAGCTTCAAAATATTTTTTTAATGTTCCTTGTTTTCGCAAAATTGTATGGAAACTTATGTATGGTAAAAACTAATGATGTCAAATGGTTTTTTAGCAAGAGGAATGCAAATAAAAAGTTTCTTCCAAATAAAAAAACGCAAACCGAAAATCTCGAATAAATGCGAAATTCAGAAAAAGGAAGCTTCATTTGAATTGGGTACTAAACTGCCCATGTTCGCATAAATGTCCCATATGCAAAAACAGCAAGCTGAGAAAAACGCATTTGAAGTTTGTCCCACACATAAGGTTACGTGTTAAGTTTTCACGAAAAAACTGGATTTTCTCCTGATTTCTAGAACAAAGTAGTGGATGTTATAGGCTTTTCTGAAAGATCTCGCGATTCTGAATAAAACTGCATCAATAACTCAAAAACGATGAAAATGCATATGGGACATTTATGCGATCAGGGGCAGTAAAGCCCTATGTAAATTTTTATGTATAACGGTAAAAAACACGATTAAAAACCATTTCTAATCATTTTTTTTTATTTAAATGCAAAAAAATATTGACAAGACAACATTTTTTCGATTGATAAACTATGGTCCCCTTGGAACGTGCTGTCTGGTAGGACCTTTTCTGTCAAGAAGGACCATGAATTTAATTTTTTAAATTCAATTAAAAATCAATTTTAAATCCTTTGTGGTCGTTCAAAGGGTCATTGTACTCAGAAAAATTAGCTTTATCGTTATGAGCAATAATATCACAAATTTAAACTTCATTTTAGGACCCAATTGTAACAACATTGTGTGTGAGCGTTCAACATGAGATCTTCCTTAACTGAGCAATTCTCTGAGATTTCGGTCCAAACATTCAATATCACGTCCTTTTAAAATGTTAGTCTTGATAAAAAAAAATTGAAAATATTTTTTTCGAAAAGATCGGAAAATTTTCTCGAATGTTTCATATTTTAACATTGAAAATCGGACCATTAGTTGCTGAGATATCGACATTAGGAAATGCAAAATATAGAGAATTTTCTCAGCTTTTCAAAAATAATTTTTGCAAAAGTGGGCAAACATGAGCACTTATTTAAAAAAAATAATGACTGCGATTATTTTCAAAAAAGTTACATAAAAATGGCTATAATTTGAAAACGGTGCACTTTATCAAATTTTGACTAAAGTACGTTTTGATTGAAAATTTCGATTTCACATCGAAAAATGAAGTTGAAAAATTTGTGCGACCAATATTTCGATTGTTTTTAAAAATCAGTATTGATCCAAAAAGTTATAACTCAGCCAAAACATTTTTTGCACATTATGGAAATTTCTGAAAAGTTGGCATTTGATGTCCCCTAAAACATAAAAAAAATGTTTTTTTTTCTGCAAATTAAGTTTTAGTGACAAAAAGTGAAATAAAAAATCACCAAATTTGTTTTACCGTGTATCATTTTTTGCAGTGTAGTCCTTATCCATACCTACAACTATGCCCAAGACACCCAATCGATTAAAAAAATTTATCAAAGGATGCAGATTTTTGAATTTTTATATATCATTTTTGTATGTACAGCCTCCAAATTTGTATGGACAAACTGATGATGCAAATGGCTTCTTCGGGCATACCAAAGGCACCAAAAAAGTTTCAGTTGGATTAAAAAATACAAAAATTAAAATTAAAAAATACCGATTTTGTAGAGAATTACTCAACTGCAGTCCGAATACTTGAATCTTTAATTGGGTATTAAAGCCCTATGTCAATTTTTATGTACAACGGTAAAAAACACGATTAAAAACCATTTCTGATCACTTTTTTTAATTTTAATGCAAAAAATATATTGACAAGACAACATTTTTCCGATGGATCAACTATGGTACCCTTGGAACGAGCTGTCAAGTAGGAGCTTTTCTGTCAAGAAGGACCGCGAGGATAATTTTTCAAAATTGATTTAAAAATCCATTTTAAACTTTTTGTGGTCGTACAAAGGGTCATTGTATTCAGAAAAATAAGCTTTATCGCTGTAAACAATAATATCAGCAATCTAAGCTTCATTTTAGGACCCAATTAACACATTTTAAAGTTGACACTGTCGACAGAAGTAAAAATTGTGTTTTTACAAGATTGCATCGAACTTTCTCCACACAGTGAAAACCCACCTTACTAAAGGAAAAGAAAAACAACGGATTCTAGTAACAAACCAATTTGATAAACTCTTTATTAATTTCCTGGTTGCTATTTACAAAAGTTACACTGATTTTATCTTATACGTATAATTTTAACAGTTTACCCTAAATACATTGCCTCTGTTTGATATTTTGTTCTTTTTTGCTTCAGTTATTAATTCCTTACGGCTTTATATACGAATGTACGATCTAGATTAAACAGTTTAATAGTATCATTATTGTAATTGAATCTTTAATTTGATGCTCAGTTCACCCTATATGGAATGCCTAACTTCTTTTTTATTTTTACAAAATATTAAACTCGCAAGCTTGCAGTGCCTTTTTAACACAACAAACGAGCTAAATTGTGCCATCTTTGCCGGCTATTCAGTTTATCAGTTAGAGTTTTTTGTTTGTATTATTAAAATTATGGTTCGTATACCAGCTATTGCATGTTTGATATTTGTTTGTTTGTTATTTTCAGTTGCGTTCCGCTCATGGTTCCGCTTCTCTACCGGTTTGAAATCGTCACTTGGAGGCGCATGGTGCTTCAGTAATTTACATTTTATTTTGTCTTTTGTTTCACGATACGTTTAATACCATACACCAATATCCAAGACTAAACACAGCTCGTTTCAGTCTTGGTTATCGGTGTAAGTTGAATTTCTTCTCCTAGGTTAAGTGCGCTACAAAAAATTGACGTTTACAGTAATCCTGTATTTGATGTGTTCTAGACCTACTATACACTACGAAATTGTTGACGAGATAATTTCTCAAGATTCAGCTGTGTCATTTAGATGTACTCGTAGAACATGATCCAGTAGGCGAGGTTGAGCAGCGTAAACAGCAGCGGAAAGAACACCCGCGAGAACCGATCGATGTTGATGGCACGCTTGAGCCGGATCTGGGCCGGCGTAAGCTTCGGAATTGCGGAGGCCGGTTTGGCCGGCGGGGGTGGTATCGCCTGGATGTGCGGAACCGGTGACAGCAGCAGGGTGCTTTCCTGGATGGAAGAGATAGTGGGGGGTTGCTTCAATTTTAAAGTTTATTTTGGCGATTTCTAATTTATTTCATTTTTTATGACTTTGCAGAGTGAGATGACGTTTTAGGTTTTGATTAGAGTACTTTTCCGGTGTTTTATTTTTTTGTTTATTTTTTAAACTTTAATAATTCTATATTTAGGCGCATTGGTCTAAGTTTGGCTGATTTCCAAAAAAAATAAAGGGGACAACAAAATGGCAGAAGATTTTTGATTTTTATTCAAAATATAATGAGCAGTTCTCTACGGAATCGGTCTTTTTTCTTTATTTTTTTTTATTTTTTAATCCGGCTGAAACTTTTTCGGTGCCTTCGGTATGCCCAAAGAAGCCATTTTGCATCATTAGTTTGTCCATATAATTTTCCATACAAATTTGGCAGCTGTCCATACAAAAATGATGTGTGAAAATTCAAAAATCCGTATCTTTTGAAGGAATTTTTTGATCGATTTGGTGTCTTCGGCAAAGTTGTAGGTATGGATATGGACTACAATGAAAAAAAATTATGCACGGTAAAAACAATTTTGGTGATTTTTTATTTAAATTTTTGTCACTAAAACTTGATTTGCAAAAAACACTATTTTTATTTTTTTTATTTTTTTATATGTTTTAGAGGACATTAAATGCCAAATTTTTCTGAAATTTCCTGAATGGGCAAAAAATCTTTGACCGAGTTTTGATTTTTTGAATTAATTAATTTTTTTTCAAAAAATCGAAATATTGGTCGCAAAAATTTTTCAATTTCATTTTTTGATGTAAAATTGAATTTGCAATCAAAAAGTACTCTAGTGAAATTTTGATAAAAGGCACCGTTTTCAAGTTATAGCCATTTTTATGTAACTTTTTTCAAAATAGTCGCAGTTATTGATTTTTTAAAAATAGTGCCCATGTTTGCCCACTTTTGAAAAAAATATTTTTGAAAAGCTGAGAAAATTCTCTATATTCTGCTTTTTCGGATTTTGTTGATACGACCCTTAGTTGCTGAGATATTGCCATGCAAAGGTTTAAAAACAAGAAAATTGATGTTTTCTAAGTCTCACCCAAACAACCCACCATTTTCCAATGTCGATATCTCAGCAACTAATGGTCCTATTTACAATGTTAAATTATGAAACATTCGTGAAATTTTCCGATCTCCTCGAAAAAAATATTTTCAAAAATTTTAAATCAAGACTAACATATCAAAAGGGCGTAATATTGAATGTTTGGTCTTTTTTACTTTTTTTCGTAAAACCGCGATAACTCGTGATGTTTATAAGCAAACCCCTTATGTTTATATATCAAACTTTTTGTAATTGTCTGCTTTACAACTTTGTAGAACATTGTTACACTCTAAAAAATAATTCTGCAAAGTTAGAAAAAACACGAAATTTTAAAATGAAAAATTTTGTTCTAAATAAAAAAATGACCCTTCTGGGTCAATGTAGATTCGAAAAGTACATTAAATTTCCCTTTAAATGACATGTTCCAAAATTTTTTACAGTCGAGTAACGGAAAATGGGAAAATTTTTAAATCTTTTTTAGTGTTTTTTTTTTGATGAAATATACGTTTTTCGGAATTTTGAGTACGCCATCAAATCGGGCGTACAATTTTTCATAAAAGTCTCTTTGGCACCAAATTTCTATCTCATCACCGTTTAAGGCTGCAAATTATTGAAAAACACCACTTTTTTACGCATGTTCAAAAATTGAAGGGGTCGTACCGTCCCTTCGTCATGAGATATCGAAAAACGGACCTCGGATTCGTGATCAGGGACAAAAGTTACCCCTTAGGACAAAGTTTCACGCAAATCGAAGAGGGGTCGGGGCAACTGCTGTGGGTACACCGCAATAGATCAAAGTCATGGTCGCAGTGGTCTCAACCCAACAAAAAAAAAAAAAAGAACTGCTGTGTGAGTTGGTAGAGTTGGTACCCATGTTTTTTTCGCTATTTTTTTTTATTTTCGTCAAATCTTACTTATAACTTAACTGTTACCAGTGAAACCTCTTTTTACGCGGTGGCGTTACGCATTTTATTTCGACGATTTCTGTGGAACGACAAAACGTTTTTGCAATCTTTTAAAAGCAGTTTGTAGGTTTGTATGGTTTTAGTTTGTAATATTGTATGGTTTAAGAGAAATCAACGAAATAAAAAGCGTAACGCCACCGCGTAGAAAGAGGTTTCACTGTAATCATAATCGAAATTTTTTTTCGTGATAATTTTTTGGTTGAATTTACTTTTTACCTTAAAAATACGAAAAAAAATATAATTTTGAACCATAGCCTTATTTGTCAACACTTTAGAAAATAATTACTCAAAAATGTATTTCATTTTTCAAAAACACCTCTTTTAAACAATCGATGCTCAAAAAAAAAAAAAAAACGTGATACATTGGGAATATTTGATTCTAACATTGCAAAAAAACTTTTTTTATTTTAAACAATTTTTCAACAAACTCAAATCTAACGTCGTTTGTGGCGGAGACTAATGTTATCATAAAAATACTTCTCATTTGTAGATGGTGTAATATAGGGGAACTATACCCTTTCTCAGCCTATTTCTATTATCGGCCTATCAGCACTTTGATCATGAATTACAGCTTTCATACAGTGTTTTTGAATGATCCAAAGTAATAAATAGCTCAAATAAAAGTGAGCAAGCAACTCTCCATTGTTGATACATCTGAAAATGTTTATTTAATAGCGGAAAACTGCAAAAGTGATGAGAATCGGTCGAACGGCTTAGTGTGATTAAAATGGGTATATTTCCCCTATAAGATGTATTATAATTATACAAGCCTAACCCGACAAACTTCGTTCTGCCTTCGTTTGTTGACGTTTTTGACTTCAGCCTCCTGTGATCAAAATTTGATTTTACGTAGCTTTTTCCATACAATTTACCGATGCTCCAGAATCGGTTCCAGAGTGGCCAAAGTGTCAATTAGTTAGCGTATAAACCTTCCTTGGGCTTATACGAACCCAACGCAACAAAGAGCACCTCGATCCGACGCCCCGTGTTCAACTGATTCGCGTTCGAACAAATCCATCGAATTTTTTTTATATATATAGAGATAATATTTATTATATAATTATATAATACGGCGAGTTGAGGTCACACAATGTTCAAGTACGTTGTTTCAAAAAAGTTTATTTTGAATGGTTAAAAAAAAAAATTTAAAATTGATCATTATTCACTAGTAATGTTTTTCATTGTTTTTTTTTATGTTTGTGTAACTGAGCTTATTGACTTTTAATAAAATTAAATAAAAATTGAATCAAATTAATTAACTTTTATCAACATTTATAACAATTTGATTTTTTTGCATAACAATATATTTTTTGTAGCCACGAATACCAATTTTGTAGCATGATTCATAAATTTCCACATTTACTAAGAAAACTGTTCTACTGAAAATGCCTACAAATCTGAAGATATCTTTGATTTTTGTTTCAATAATACTTAAAACTTATAACGTAGAAACTAATGTTAACTATTCTTAGTGTAAAATTGTCAAAAAAATCCGTTTTCAAATTCGAAATCATTTTATTTAAGAAAATTATGCCACTTTGAGAGTATTTACATAACCCCATTTATGAATGTTTTCATAATTATAGTTACCTATCTTTTGAAACTTTTAAAATTTATGGAAAACTACTTCTTGAGGTACTAAGTACTAGGAGCACTTCTCTGGAAAATGGATTTTCGTCCATAGATCTTTGAAAAATAATTTGGCAAACGTTTCATTAAGGCTAACTAGATGACACTGAGAAAAAGATTTCTCCAAATAAATAACATCTTTAAAAGTCTGAATTTCAGCAACTAGGTAGTGATTCAATCAATAAAGTAAACATAATAAAAGCTAATTTTCTTCGATTTCGAAAATATGTTTTGCAGGGTTGCAACCCTCCATAAAATATGTTTTAAACGCTAAAATGATTTTTTTCTTATTTTTTAAAAAGAGATCAGCAAAGTCACTTTCAATTGGTTGGTTTTGCATCTAATAAAATATTTTAAAATTTGGTGTGATTATATGTCGTTATCTTTCAAAAAATCTTACATTTTGCCTTTCTTACTAAAGAAAGGCACGGGAAAAAATCAATTCTCGAAATCGTGAATTAATTTCACGAATGCGAGAACTACGAAGGAATATATGCACGTTTATAGTGCAAATGCACCATACTCATGAATAAATTCCTTCGTGGTACTCACATTCGTGAACTTAATTCACGATTACGAAAATTGACTTTTTTTTTGTGTAGGGTTTTCATAAAATCATAACTTTGCACCAGATTTTGCACCATTTTATTCTCTAGCGAAAAAAATGCTTTTCTTAGTTCAATAAAATAAATACACCAAAAATCTAGAAAAATACACGTATTTTGCGAATTTAGTTCCAAGTGGCAAAATATGAAATTCTTTGTTAATTTTTGCCGTGTTGCCTATTATTTTGGAATGTTCAACTTTGCTGAAGTCACCAAATCGACAAGAAATGCCTACTAAAAATAAAGATTTTCGAATGTTTACCCACCCAGCCCTCAAAATTAGATGGAGACTTGTATGGAAAACTAATGCGAAATTACTTTTTTGACATAGAAAATGTATGGGAACGCGTTTGACACACGCAAATGACCGACTACCGTAAACATTTGTAATTATAACTCGAGACTCTGGCAACCAAATTAAACCCCCATTTTGAACAATGCCCAGAATGGTCAACCAAACAAAACGTGTTTGTTATTGTTTACATTGCGTGCTCTTATTTTTGTTTATTCAAGGTCAAACGTTAAAACGCGTATCTCTCGGAACGTCAAAAAGCATGAAAAGATAGCACGACGATGTCGAAATGCTCGACAATGTTGTTTTATATTAACGATTTTAATGGAGACGCATAGTACTTCGTTAGCGTATAATAAATAAATAATTTTAAAAGAATTTAGTTGAACAAAAACATGCAACAAAGCCAATTATTATCACAGCGAGAATAGTTTAACAAACTGCCTACTAGCACTCCTGGCGGCAGCTCTGCCAACTAGAAAACACACAAGAAAACAAAGAAGAAAAAGGTGCATGTCGGTATGACTTCTTGGCAATGATTGCATGGAAATTTCAAAGCGGAACCGTACCTGTCGCTGGAACGTGTTGACCGTGACTTCGTTGTTTTCGAGATTCCGGCTGCCCCGTTTGCCGTTCCGCGTCGTGGCCAGGTCGATGAACCGGTCCAGTTTGGGCGGCGGGTGTGGTTTTGGGGGCGTCGGGGGTTCCGAGTCGCCCAGTACGATGTTGACCAGGCAGTACTCCATCAGGGCCATGAACACGAAGATCGTACAGACGGACATGAACGCGTCGACGGCCTTCAGGTAGGACACCGGGGGTAGGGAGGCTTGCGATTTGGCGTGTTGCGTCGAAAGGGTCAGCAGTGATGTCACTCCGAGGGTCACGCGAGCTGGGGCGGCCTCCGGTTTGATCCAGAACGAGACCCACTGGTTAGGGGGAGAATGTTGGGTTTACAGATATTGATGTGGGGTGGAAATGGTCGTTGATCTTACCGACATGATGACAATCAGACAGGTCGGGATGTACGTGTGGAAGAGATAGTAGCCGAGACGACGTTTCAGCTCAAATACCACTTCCAGACAGGTGAAGTTACCGGTCGAGTACACCTGGGTACAGTCGGCCGTGTAGTTCCGCAGCAACGCCAGTTGGGGAAGCTCGATGTTCTCGTCCACGACCAGCGGTACCTCCGGGTCCCACTGGAAGATCATATCGTCGGTGGTGTGAGAGACTGCAAGAGGAAAAGCCTGAACATCTGTTTACCAGAAACTCCCCCCCAAAAAATACTCACGACTCTCCATCTGCAGCTTACACTCCTGGGTGTCGTGGGGATAGATCAGGAAGTTCATGGCGCAGGACAGCCGCAGCGTCAGCTTCACCATGTACAGGATCGTCTTGTCCTTGTACAGCCACATGTAGTGGTTGGGGATGGTCATCGTTTGGAACGTGACCGACTTGGCGTTCTTGAAGAACGAGTCCGGCCGCCACATGTTCTTGAGCCACTCGACCTCCAGCAGCCGGTACTCGGAGGTCATGTTCTCCGGCAGCCGCAGCCGGTGGTCCTTCCAGGTTTGCGCGAAGAAGATGTCCGCCGCGTACGTCATGGACGTCTCGTCGATCGAGTCCAGTCCCATGACCGTGACGTGGAACAGCACCGTCGTCGGCTGGCCTTCCTTTTTTGGCGGGCGCATTTTGTCGTACAGCTTGGGATCTTCCGGAAGGATGTCATTGAAGGTGAGACCGGTTCTGCAATGGAAGGTGGGGGAGTTCGCAGGAGATATCTCATGTTATTGCTAATTTTGAGATAATGATTATAGCATTTTCAAAGAAACAATAAACGCGAAAAAGTATCATCAAAGTAAAAGAAACAGAAAATGAGCCATAAAATGAGATATAAGAAACACCTAAAACAAAAGGAAACTAAATTAAAGTAAACATAAATAGGTTTTAATTAAAAATAAACATCATATAGAGCCCAAACATATGGGAAATTGGAAGAGCTTTCCGGTAAAAATATTTACGAGACTGAAAAATCAAGTCTGTCATAAAGAAATTGCCATAAACCAAAAAAAAGGCGATATCCTCTGTTTTTCCATTATTTTTATTTTTAAAACCGGGGTTTGGACTTAGGACAATGGTCAATATAGAGACTTTTATGTAAAGTTGTCTGGAGAATTGATTCCCACTGTAGGTTTTTACAAATTTTGACGTTTAGACCACTTAAGGGATTACATACATGTAAATCGGCAAAAATTTCAGAGGTTGGTTTGAGCACACGCTTAAACTTTTTTTAAATCTGTTTTCAGGGCATTGAAATATACATTTTCATCTATCAATAAAATAAATTTGAACACATTTGGTTGTATATTTGCCGAGATATAGCTATTTGAAGTTAGCAGTTCTAGAGTTTTTTTGGATAGGTCCTATAAACATATGAAAGACAATAGCTTATAGGTCCTTTAAAAAAAAAACTCTGGAGTTTCAAAAAACGATGCCACGATATCTCAACACTGCTTTGACCAAATCGGCTAGAAATTAAAAAAAGTTTATTTAAAAAAAATATAAAAATACCGTGGAACCGTGGTGTAGGGGTAAGCGTGGTTGCCTCTCACCAAGTCGGCCTGGGTTCGATCCCAGAAGGTCCCGGTGGCATTTTTCGAGACGAGATTTGTCTGATCACGGCTTCCGTCGGACGGGGAGTAAATGTTGGCCCCGGACTAACCTAAAAAGGTTAGGTCGTTAGCTCAGTCCAGGTGTAGGAGTCGTCTCCCTGGGTCTTGTCTCGGTGGAGTCGCTGATAGGCAGTTGGACTAACAATCCAAAGGTCGTCAGTTCGTGTAAAAAGAGGTTTGCAATTGCCTCAACAATCAAGCCTTCGAACACCTAGTTTTGAGTAGGAATCTCGCAATCGAGAACGCCAAGTCAATGATGTAGAGCGAATAATTTGATTTTTGATTTTGATAAAAATATTTTTGTTTTTTCATATAAAAATTCGTTAGGTTTTTGATTTTTGTATTTTTTTTTAAAACAAAATTTCAAAATCGGGCTTCGTCATACACAAGGAATATGTCTTGAGAGTCTTCACCCCAAATTTCAGCCAGTTTGGTCTATCCCATCTCGAGATATCGTGGCACCCGTAAATCAACTCGGTGTTCCGAGAAAAACGCTCACAAAGTTTGATAGTCCGCTTTGCGCATGGCAAAAGTTTAAACTTAAATCGTCTTCTACTCACTTAAATCATGACATATCTTCATGAAACTTTCAGGAGTGTTTGGAATGCATCTTTTTAAAGGATTTAATAAATATTCGGAACTATGAAATATTGAGATTTTCTACATGTATGTAACCCCTTAAAAAAACAATTGTAGCAAATGATTTTTGTATTTTTTTAGGAGAGACATATCATCCTGCATTTTTTGTGAAGCTTTTTGTAACATCTTAGGCTATTTCCTTAATAATTTTGATCGAAAAAAAATCGTGACAGCACCTTAAAATTTAGCATAGCATTGGTGTCTACCCGTAGCTGCTACTTCGTTATTGAAAAGTAGGAACCAATCATCACCCCTTCGCAATTTTCAAAGATCCCTATCATGCTGATCAATACCGAAGCCGGCCGCGACCAGTGGTAAGACACGGGGAAGTGGATGGGAATGTTAGTCCGATACTTGAGTGATGGGACCGCTAAATCGACTGCGTCTCCGACAAAGTATCACATGAGTTTTGAGGGGTTAGTAAGATGGGTATGAGGTCAGGATTCACTGTGGTAGGTGATGCGACCATAAGAAATTTGTTTATCTGTTGAAATTTTAAAAATCTTAGGCAGCCGGCTGCGGAAAGATACATAATTGATTATTTAGAAAGTTTTTTTAATCGAACGCGTGCCAACCGAGCAGTATTGCTATGGGCTGGACTTATCAGTATATTTTTACTGTTTATACGATAACGCGAGTAAAATTTAAAACAAGTTCTTCCTTATAAAATGGAAAGTTTGATGAGTTAATCCTAGAACTGCCCGTTGGAATACATTTTTACAATCAACAGATTTGAACTACAAGAAAAGAGGACACCACGTAACCGATTGTAATGAAATTAAAACAATAACATAAACGAACTAAACCGGCGGCGGTAGATAATATGACCAGATAGTGAAACATAATCGTTGCTTTCCGATCTTCGACGCTAGAAGAACTTAATTATAAACTCAATCCCGTAATTTTTTTACTTCTTACCGTCGGCGTGCCATCCGAGCAACGATGCTATGGGAAGGGCTTTCAAAACGAAATGAAATTCAACATATACACGACAACGCGAAGCCTTCTATCAAAAAAATTAAGGAACTTCTATTACTTTCTCGCGGATTCTCGCGTCGATTCGCCCACCGATCTCCCCCACAAACACCACACGACTCAAATCGTGACATCACCTTAAAATTTAACTTTTAAACTGAAAAATCGAAAATTCACAAAGAAGTGGAATGTATTTTTCTTTCAATGTATTTTTTTTCAGAATGCCCTTCCAATTTCCTGCAAGTTTGTGTTTGACCGTTTTTTGATACGAAGCAACGGCTTCGAGTTACAGTAATTTCTAAATTACGAAATACAAAAATAAGTACCTAAATAACTAATGCCCTTCTCAAATGTCATTTTCGAGTGCAATTGGCTCAATATACATAAAAATAACTTATATAAGCCTAGGATAACATTTCTACAAAGTTTTATTGAAATCGGACAGGATCGGGTACAAAAGACCCAGAAAATTTCTGATTTGAGCTGGAATTGCCCCAAAATAAATATTGAGCCGTAATGATTGCGAAAAAGGGGGGATAATAAAAAAATAAGTAATCAAAAATCTAGCAGCACTCTTCTATTTTACTTACTGGTAGTTCTCTCCGGCGATGCTTGTGATACATGCTGTCAGTACAGTGAACGTTAGCAGGATATCATAGTCTAATTGCATGACCTATCCGTCGATTCAGCAGATCCCCCCGCAGATTGTCCGGGAAAATGTGTAGAAAGAAAAAAAAAACAGCATGCAAAACCTTATCAGACATCATTTCAAAAATCGTGTATCTTCCACGAAGATCAAGATACTTGGCGATTCTCGTGAAATACAACCGTTATCACAGTCCAAACATCCTCGTCGTTGAAAAGAGAGTAAATTTTCCTCGCGATAGTCGATGACCGTAAAAAATTAGTCGGCGAACAGAAAAAGAAGCAGACAACCGATTAACGTCACCAGTATGAAAAGGCTCTCGAAAGCTATTAGCAGACTCATCAAATGTGGCTCTCCTGGCGGAGAAAAAAAAATCTGTGACGAAATGTGATGAATAAATTTGTCGAGGACACCTTTTCTTCTCTATGTTTCTTGGAACTGGGGGTTCCCCGCAGTCTGGGACGTTTGAAAATGATTAGGTATTACAGTTTCTTCATTTTAGTTCAATTTACAAGTAAATTCCTTCAAATCTATAAATTTACCTTAAATCTTGCAATGTATATTTCAAAAATGTTGGGGGTATTATTCAACCACTTTGGCGTCATCCATAAAGTATGTCACGCTCTAGGGGGGGAGGGGGGGTCTGAGCAAGTGTGACATTGCATGTTATAAGTATAGGAAAAGCGTGACAAAGGGGGGAGGGGGGGTAAATTTTGGCTGATTTTAGCGTGACGTACTTTATGGATGAAGCCTTTGTAGATATTTGCTTTTGTTTAAATTTAACAATAAAAAAATGATAAAATCGAAATGATTTAAAAACAGGAAAATTTAGGTTTTCTTAGTCTCCCCACATTCAATATTACGCCCTTTTGAAATGTTAGTCCTGATAAAAAAATTGAAATATTGTTTTCGAAAAGATCGGTAAATTTCACGAATGTTTTTTACTTAAAAATGGCTATAACTTGAAAAAGGTGCACTTTATCAAAATTTGACTTTAGAACTTTTTGACTGCAAATTCGATTTTACATCAAAATATGAAGTTGATAATTTTTTGCGACCAGTATTTCGATTTTTTTTATTTATTTAAAATTGATTCAAAAATTCATAACTCGGTCAAAGATTTTTGCCTATTCTGGAAATTTCTGGAAAGTTGGCATTTGATGTCCCCTAAAATATATCAAAAAATATTGAGTTTGTTTGCAAATCAAGTGTTTGTGACGAAAGGTGAATTTAAAAATCACCAAAAATTTTTTACGGTGTTTCATTTTTTTTCCAGTGAGTCCTTATCCATACCTGAAACTTTGCCGAATACACCAAATGGATCAGCAAATTTCTTTAAAAGAACTAAATACAGTCCAGACTCGATTATCCGAAGGCCTTGGCAAAATTTCACTTCGGATAATTGAATTTTCGTTGTCTTATTTTTGATTTTTGAGCTTTAGTATAACCCCTAAACTACTCTAAAGTGATTTAGAATTTTTAAATCCAAGATGGCGGCCAAAATGGCGGTGATGAAAAAATGCAAGCTGATTCAGCTGCAATTTCGAAAAATATTTGTTCTGCCATTCCCGAGCAGACGGAAATAACGCGGGAATAACATTTTTTGATATTGGAAAATACTAGGCCAATAACATTTTATGTTATTTATAACAAGATTTGTTATTCGCCGTTATGATTTTTTTGTTATTGGATTGTTATTGTAATAACAGACTTATAACATTTTTAGTTATTCTGCGAACAAATCTTTGTTATTATTTTTTGTTATTTTAACAACTAATCCGATCATCCCAATAACAGTTGAAGTTATTTTTCCATAACAAAAAATGTTATTCCAAAGTTGTTTTGGCTTTCAACCCATATCAGACCAATAACAATTTTTGTTATGATAACTTAAATTGTTATTAAAGTCTTATTCAAAAATGGATTATGCAAGAATATCCCATAACACTTTTTGTTATTTTAACAGTATTTGTTATTGAAATGGCATGAATTTTGTTATTACCGTCTGCCTGGGTAAACACCGAATTGATTTACGGGTGCCACGCTGCCCACCATTGAAAAAACGGCTAATATCCACTTTTGACAAAAACGAGATATTAGCACCAGATGATAGAGGATGTTCCAACGCATCTTCTGAACCTTGAATTTCACTGAAATAGTGTATAGACTTGGCTGCCGATGCGAAAAACCAAACGGCTAATATGCCACTCTAATGGGAAATTGCCTTGACGAAGATTTGGTGACAAACACTAAAACGCGTTTTTCTCGGAATACCTGATTTGGCATAATAGCCGAATTTTCAATTATGGGCAGCACGATATCTCGAGATGGGATGGACCAAATTCACTGAAATTTGGGGTGAATACTCTCTAGACATATTCTGTGTGCATGACAAAGCCCGATTATGAAATTTTGCTTAAAAAAAAAACAAAAATCAAAAACTGACGATTTCTTGTATGAAAAACGTAAACATATTTGTATCTTTTTTTAAAATTAAGTTTTTGAAAAACGGCCTTCGTCATGCATACAGGACTGGTTTAACGAGTCTTCACCAAAATTTTGAGCCGATTTGGTCAAAGCAGTGTTGAGATATCGTGGCACCCGTTTTTTGAAACTGCTAACTTAAAATAGTTATATTTAGGCAAAGGTACATCCAAATGTCTTCACATTTATTTTGTTAATAGATGAAAATGTAAAATAATGCCATGCAAAAAGATTAAAAAAAAAAGTTTAAATGTGTGCTCATACCAACCTCTGACATTTTTGACTTTTTACTTATATGTAACCCCTTAATCATTGTAAATATGTAAGAGTCTAAAATGTGTTAAGTTAAGAAACATCATTATTCATAATTTAAGTAAATAATTAATAATAATTAAATTACTGAAATTCTTCAGCAAAATTTAAACACCCCAACCACATTTTACGGTCTACACTAAACGCACTGATTTAAACCTCTCCTGCTGCCGCTACTACTACTGATGGTACACTAAGTTAAGTGGCACTGTCCTTTCTCTTTCACTCTTACTCTCACTCACCACACCACCGCGACCAAGCCCCACACTCCGGCCAAGTGGCTGTGTCAGCAATTCTCCACAAGTGGCTACTAGGATGGGATGTGGGCCTTTGTTTAGTGGGTCTAATGACAGGCCATTCTTCTCTATTTTTTGCGCCTGCTTTTCTGCACGACTGAGTGCATCATAATCTTATGCTCAACAATACACTTGTCCCTACCGAATGGGGACCCCACCCACTCTTCGTTGGTTTTGATGAGAGGGTATAAATACCAAGCAGGGCGGGGGTTGTGGGTGCATATTTTATGCTGGAAGGAGTAAAAACAAGAAAGTCTTTCACCGAAGGCAAGTTTGTGAAATTGACGGAACTGACACCGGCCGCTGCCGCCACGAACGGGTAGCAGGGAACTGTCCTGTCAAGGACTTTTCGCTTGGGTTCTTGGATGTATGTTACAACATGCATTTCTGCATATAGGGAACAACAACGTATCAGTAGGTGATGCTGATCTAGGAGGCTTGGAACGCACGATATCTACATCTTGGAGCGACATCAAACGATGCATCATCTGCAGCAGTGTTGGAATGAGTCGAATCTTATTAATAGCATTTTTTTTAAAGAAATTTTCTGCACTATATATTTTTATCTATTTTTTATTAGCCAACTTACAGAATTGTATGAAATTCGAATTTTAAAACATTTGAAAAAATCTACAAATTTTTTGAAAGCATAAAATCTGCTGAAATTTATTCTTGTTTTATTTTCATCTAACCCTACATTCATCGTTATCTAAACTTTTATGCTCTTGTTTAAGGAGTTCCATCTTTATTATATATTTTTTAAATGCATTCAGCTTTTTCAGTTTAAAGTTTTGTTTTCTAATATTTTTGTACAACCTCCAATATGGTGTTCATGGATGAAATAATCGCAAAAAAAATCAATTTCGAACTTTCTTCACCCGCGAAAAAGAGAGGAGGCGAATCACGCATAAGTAAATCGCTCCCAAACTTCTCCGAGAAAATCAATCTGTTGAGGAATTTTTGTGAATTTCATTGTCAGCACCACTTAATATTGTGTATTTCGCTTTGTTTACAAACATTTCACATTTACAAAAAGTGACAGGTAATTTTTCGACGTGTGCCGTTACAATTGCAAGTGTAGTAGTGAAAAAGATGTTCCACCGGATAATCAAGGTGATTTTTGGAGATTCCTTTTACATTTTTTTTGTGCGCAAGAGAGAAGAGCCATGCTCCCTACGGATTTTTTTCTTTTGATGAACGTCAAAAGATTTTCTTTTGATGAAGATTTAGCCATAACTGAATGTGTTTTTCATATTTTGACTTTTTAAATGTTTTCTTGTATTTCACATTTTTTTCTATTCAAAATTATTAGCTTTGGCGTTGAATTTGATACCTAGCCTGTATCTCGTCGGCGTGAAGGTGAAAAATAGCTTTGTTCTAGAATGTTTCTGGAAAAGGACTCAAACTCACTGTATTATACAAAAAAAAAGTTCAGATTAAGTTACACACATATTTCTAAAAAGTACTGCAAAACCCTTACGCACATAACGTTTAATTAATAAATCAATTGTTTAAAAAAGTGTTTTTAGGGAGACTTTAGGGAGCGTTCTTTTATTAGGCTTCATCCATAAAGTACGTCACGCTAAAATTAGTCAAAATTTACCCCCCCCTCCCCCCCTTTGTCACGCTTTTCCTATACTTATAACACGCAATGTCACACTTGCCCAGAGCGTGACATACTTTACGGATGACGCCTTATGTAACGCAAAAAAAAATGAATTTTAGGACCTCATTTTAAGAGCTCATCAAATACCTTATCAGCCCATCATAGTTTATTGTTTAAGCTTTCAACTGATGCAAAAAGTTCATAGTTTTTGTGATAAATTAAGAGAGTCATGTGCGAGACAAAAAAGGGGATCAAGTCTTCCCTGCTTATTTTGACTGAAAAATATAAAGTTGTCAGTCAAAAACGCGGCCAAGGTATTGACGGTCAACTGATAAAGAGATTTTTAAACCATAGACAGGGAGCAGGGATGGCAAAGGGCAAAAAACCATCGCGAAGCCCTCGTTTGATTTATTACCTTCCAGTTACAGAATTCACTATAATGATGTATGAAGCAATTGTAGATTTTGTACAAACGAACAATTTTGTAGAACATTGTTTTGTTCTAAAGTGAATGCTGTTGACACTAGAGCGTAAACAATGTCTAAAAATGCCACCATCGGCGTCCCTCACTCGCGATGGTGAGGGGATTTTTGTTTACGATCTAATGTTAACAGCATTCAGTTTAGAACAAAACAATGTTCTACAAAGTTGTTCATTAGTAAAATATCTACGAGTGCTCCATACATGATTGTAGTAAATTCTTTAACTGGAAGGAAATAAATTAAAAAAACTTTTTGGAGGCCCATCGGCAAATACCTTCCCTGACAGGGAGACACGAAACAAGTCGAACCTTCAAACTCACAAAATGTGAGTCTTAATATTCTAAAAAATCAAGAGATCTTTTTGAAAACATAAGAACTTGCTTGATCAACTTTCAGCAGTGGAGGTTGTAGAGAATTGAAAATGTTTCGAAAAGTTTAGTGAGCAAAAGTGATATTATTGTGAAACTGTAAAATTAAAACAGTTTAACATTGATCTTAAAACAATTCAAATTTCAAGTACCGTACACCATTATGTTTTTGATAAAAAAGGTGAGAATATATAGCTTGGCACCAGACAAATATTAACAATAATAAAGAATCAAGTGTATGTTCAGCTGGGAATTTCAACCCTTGGGTATTATTTTTTATTTATTTAGCAAAATTCTTTTTCGAATCCACTCATTTAAAAAATAAACTTAATTCAAAGAACATTTACTTTTTTAATGGATTTTCAAGATTACGTTTTACCAATGTGCTTAATTAAAAACAAACCAATTCGCTCCAAGTGACCACGATTCTAAGCTGTTTGTGTTTGCCTGTTTCCAATTAGTTTTATCAAAATATTTTCAAAATACCTATATGCTTTTAGAGTAACATAATTGAATAAATAAAATTCTTCAAATATTTTCGAGAAAAACGATCTTTGAAATAAATCGTAAGGCCTTGAAAAATATCATTGAAGGTTTGGCGGCCATGTTTTCTATTGAAAAATATAAAACTATATATTTAGAATGCATCGATCAAAAAAATGTTTTCTATTGTTTGTGAGAACATTTTTCTTATATTGATTCATTTACATTTAGATTTACTATTTCTGGGATCAGAATTCAGATTCATCATTGGCATCCATTGCGTCAAGAGTAAATGGCACCATCTACAATCTTAAGTTATCAAATTGGAAATTAACTGTTTCTAACGGAAAACTTTCCTTTTGTGATTATTTTCATAAGGCTGTAGTGTGTTTCAATAAATAATTTATTATTATTTTGCTGAAAAAAATGTTATTGTCTTAATATACAAATATATTGTGTTTTCTTAAAAAAAAAACAAAATAAAATATGATTTCAAATCTCATAGTCAATGGAAATTTCACAATAGGGGAGAGTGGGGAGACTTGATCCCCTTTTTTTGTACCGCACATAACTCTGTCAATTTCTCACAAAACTATGAACTGTTTGCATGAATTGAAAGCTTAAACATTCAACTATGTTTGGCTGATAAGGGTATTTCATCAGATAAACTCTTCGAATCATGCCAAGCGTTTTAAAAAAATATTTTAAGCCGGCATTTTCAAAATGTTGGGGGTAATTTGATCCCCCTTTAAACATTTTGAAGAAATCTTAAGCAAAATGTTTCTTATTCATCCAAACTTTGAATTTTCTATAAGTTACAGCAATTTCACATTAAACCTGTACGTTTGTGTTCAAAATATAACAAGTTTAGCATGCAAAATATTTAAAAACTTAAAATTTTCTTTTTTCGACCAAAATTGAGCATGTTTACAAAAGCTGGTAATTTTTGTTTACAAAACTTTTGAAAAATGGTTCAATCTGCAGTAAGTTATGTACAACTATACTAAAGGAAACTATGTAAGAAAACCCAGCCTAATTATTTAATCTTGAGGTTGATTCCAGTGACTGTAAAAATGCAAGGATCAAGTCTCCCTAAACGCCCTTTTTTAAACAATTGATTGCAAAAATAGTATGACGATAAATTTAACGTCAAATGCGTAAGGGTTTTGGAGTTGATATGTTTATCAAACAATCCATGTATAAAAAATATTTTTTTGAATTATTTTTTAGTGTTTTCTATACTTATCAAAACAAAGAAAAAAGATCTCTTGGAAGTTTTTTGCAGCACTTTTTAGAAAAATGTGTTTAACTCAATCTTATCATTTTTTTATTTTTTTCTTTGTTTTCTACAATGAGTTTAAGTCAATTTCGCACAACTTTCTAGAACAAACCTAATTGTTTTACCCACATGCTGACGAGATACAGGCTTGGGATCAAGTGTCCCCGGGGATCAAGTTTCCCCACTCTCCCCTACATTGAAAAGTAACCCTCTTTTATTTATTAATAAGTTAACAGTATTCTTTATTAATTTATATAATAAATGATAAAAACTTTGCACAGACATCATCCGTAAAATAAATCATAAAAGTATCAATTTAAAACATTTTTTTCACATTTTCTAAGATTCTTTTTATTATTTAAAATGCTTATCAAATTGAAGATTTTTTTTTGAATTTTGGTTCGTCATTTGAAATGTTTTTAACTCATAATTCAAATTTTGTTCACTTTCATTTAAAAATAAATCGTATCATTTCTTGGTGATATTTGTTCAAAGCATTTTAATATTTCCAAACTAATTTTCAATGAAAAAAAAAATGGGAGTATTAACCTTTTTTATCAACGTTTTTTTAATTAGTTAAAAAGTCTAATCGAGTCCGTCCAATATAAAAAAAAACAGCAAGCCAAGAAAAACGCAAGTACAATTTGTCCCACCCATAAGGTTACGCGTTAGAATTTCACGAAAAATTGAACTTTCTACGGTTTTCTGGAACAAAGTACTAAAGTTTATTTTTTTTCTGATAGTTCACATGATTTTGAACCAAAAAAACTGGTTAAAAAGTACTACTTGAAAACATCTTTATCGAAAAAAGATTGCCAAATATGTCAGATATGAAAAAACAACGAATAACATTTTTTATAATGTTTATAAATCCACTTTGTATAGATATCAGAGCTCTTCAATGTCTGCTATTTAACCACAATGCGTAAATTCCATTCAAAAGAATTGCCTCATTTAGTCATATTAATCCTCCTCGAGCACAATTTCTATTCGGCGAACTACAATTCGGCAATTCAATCGCATTCAGTTTTGCACGAACGGTCATTCGCGAGAATTTCACCAAAAATTTGTTGAGAAAACTTAAAAGGTTCTTACAAATATTGGTTATTTATGGTTTGGAGGTCCAACAAATTATATGACCGAATTTGGCTGAAATTCAGTTCGGTTTCACTAACTTGCAGTTGCTTCTTTCATTAATACTTTCACTATTTGTTTTTTTAATCACTATTGATCATCAATTCCGTGCAGTGTTTGCAGGTAATTTACACTCAAAAACATAAATTTTCACTTAATTCCATTGCTTCCTCTAAAACTGAAATCCACAATTTTGATTTGATCCGTTTGTTCCCCTCTCTCTCTCCTTACTTTTTTGGACCGATCCGTCGCGAACGAGTTTAAAATTTGAACTAAGCGTTTCGGCCGTTTCGCGCGGGCTTAAATAGACTTCGTGTTCAGCACTGCGCCCTCTCGAAGAAAGGAGCCCGGGGGAAGATGCTGCGACGACGTGTCCTTGATCCTCGCCATTGTTGTCCATCGTGGGGTTTGAAACTGCCGATGATGGGTCGTCTCCACTGCTTGAAGGGGAGGAAGGGATTCGGTTGGGGGTGGTCCACTTTACCCCCTCTCTCCCCCTCTCCCAGTTGTTTACAGCACCTTCTTAAGGATAATGAGAGGGATAAGTGGCAAAAGTACGGGGTTTTCCAATATGGCCACGATGCGAGCATGTAAATAAGAACAAGTTGTAAGAAAGAATCGGCCACGTGGTGGAGGTACACGTGGGGGTGTATTGTTGTTGTTGTGTGCAGCACAAAAGGAACGTCCTTTTCTCAGCTGCTGCTGGTGCGGCGCTAATGCGGCAAAGGACTTGACCATAGGAAATTGGATGCAGGAAACGAACTGCCAAAATACTCATCACTTGAGGTGAGTTTCGTTTGGTAATGACGAAATTTTCCGTACCGTCGATGGGAGTTATGACGAATTGGCGAAAGGGCAGCGTTGAAAGGGATTTTCTTTAGCTTTTTTTTGTTGGTTGTTAAATCAGGAAAAAGAAAGCTTCACCTGCAATTGACAGCGAGTTTCGAGAGCACTCTACTGTGGAGTAATGACTTTGTTTTTGACGGAGGGTTTAATTTGAGTGAATTGTGTAACCAGTGCGGTTGTTTGGGATGTTTTCAAGACCTGCCTCAAAATAAATTTCTATCAGTATGTATTAAATGAAAGATAAACAGTTATGAAATACTTTTAAGAAGAATAAATTTAAGCGATACTTTTTAGTTTTCCAATAAAATGCAATACTTTTAAAATCGAAAAATTTTCTATACTATTTCAGAAAAGTATTTAACAAATGCTTGATTTTTGCAATGGTCTCAATTTTTTTTAATTGTAAATACATTGATGACTTTACTCTTTAGGTAATTAAATTTCCGTAATTGAAATACGCTACTTTTGGTTAGTAAAGGTCATCACTTAAATTACAAAGTGACCGCAGTTTTAGTGAATAAGGCTGTTTTTTATCCCGTCATTATCGTCATTTTCATGTTTTTGCACGTCGAAGAATCCTTGTTTTTATATATTAAAACAATATTTCAAAAATTGACTATTTGGTTACGAGACCTTCAAAGCAGAGACCTTTCCTGAAAAGCCTGTCAAATCACCATTTATTTGCTTTCAAAAGAGCTAAAATCGGTAAAAATGGCACGGGCTTATGATTTTTAGAAAAAAATATTTAACTTGCTAAAATTTTAGAAAATAATTTTGTTTTTGGACCCCCTTAAACGGCGTTGGCCACCCTAAAAAAACTTGAACATGCATGCAACTACCAAAATTTCAAAAATTCAAGGCTAATTTTTAAACCATTGCAAATTAAATTTCAATTTTTTGTTCTCCATTTCAAAATTTTCTTTAAAATTATTGGGGAAAAATAATGTTGAATTAAATTGAAATTTTAATTTTCAACTTGTAAAATCGATTGCAAACTATTCAGAATAAATTGTGATTCCTTTTGTGTCTCAATAAAAAAAAACAACCAGAGTCGAGGGTCAAAAACTTTCAATAAAATTTGTAACAATCTTAAAAAAATGGTAAATCTCTATTAAGGGGTTACATACATGTAAATCGGCAAAAATGTCAGAGGTTGGTATGAGCACACACTTACATTTTTTGTAAATCTGTTTTCAGGGCATTATATATACATTTTCAACTTTTAACAAAACAAATTTGAAGACATTTAGTTGTACCTTTGCCGAGATCTAGCTGTTTAAAGTAAGCAGTTTCAAAAAACGGGTGCCACGATATCACAACACAGCTTCAACCAAATCGGCTCAAAATTTTGGTGAAGACTCGCTAAAACGGTTCCGTGTGCATGACGAAGGCCGATTTTCTAAAAGTTTATTTAATAAAAAGTTATTAATATTTTTAAGTTTTTCATATTAAAAATCGTCAGTTTTTGATTTTTGTATTATTTTAAAATGCAAAATTTGAAAATCGGGCTTCGTCATGCACACGGGATATGTCCTGAGAGTCTTCATCCCAAATTTCAGCTATTTCGGTCCATCCCATCTTGAGATATCGTGGCACCCGTAAATCAACTCTGTGTTAAGAGAAAAAAATCACAAAGTTTGACAGTTCGCTTTGCGCATGGCAAAATTTCAAACTTAAATCGTCTGTTACTAACTTGAACCATGAAATATCTTCATGAAACTTTCAGGAGTGATTGGAAATCATCTTTTTAGTGCAATTAACAATTTTGCTTTAATATAAATTTTGGAAATTTACTACATGTATGTAACCCCTTAATAAAAATTACCTTGCTTTTAAAAATCTACAAGTCTAATGACAAAGAAGAGTGAATCCCCATGAATCATATAGTACCGCTAAAAGTTTACCCCTCTATTTAAAATCTATTTGAAATGTTAAAAAATATACCTCCAAATTTCATTTCGAAAATTTTAGCATAAAACATAAAACATAAAACATAAAACATAAAACATAAAACATAAAACATAAAACATAAAACATAAAACATAAAACATAAAACATAAAACATAAAACATAAAACATAAAACATAAAACATAAAACATAAAACATAAAACATAAAACATAAAACATAAAACATAAAACATAAAACATAAAACATAAAACATAAAACATAAAACATAAAACATAAAACATAAAACATAAAACATTAAACATAAAACATAAAACATAAAACATAAAACATAAAACATAAAACATAAAACATAAAACATAAAACATAAAACATAAAACATAAAACATAAAACATAAAACATAAAACATAAAACATAAAACATAAAACATAAAACATAAAACATAAAACATAAAACATAAAAAATAAAACATAAAACATAAAACATAAAACATAAAACATAAAACATAAAACATAAAACATAAAACATAAAACATAAAACATAAAACATAAAACATAAAACATAAAACATAAAACATAAAACATAAAACATAAAACATAAAACATAAAACATAAAACATAAAACATAAAACATAAAACATAAAACATAAAACATAAAACATAAAACATAAAACATAAAACATAAAACATAAAACATAAAACATAAAACATAAAACATAAAACATAAAACATAAAACATAAAACATAAAACATAAAACATAAAACATAAAACATAAAACATAAAACATAAAACATAAAACATAAAACATAAAACATAAAACATAAAACATAAAACATAAAACATAAAACATAAAACATAAAACATAAAACATAAAACATAAAACATAAAACATAAAACATAAAACATAAAACATAAAACATAACAATAAAAAAAAACACGAAACGAGCGAGCGTTTTAGATTACGTGACATAGAAATTACGGCTTTTATAGATTAGGATGTAACAAAAATGACTTTTTGGCGGGAATTCATGGGTTTGTTCCGGTGGGCGCATTGAGCCTAAATCCAAAATATGAGCTTGATTGGACGTAACAGGAGCTGGCGCTCCGCCCTTCAATTTTAAATGGGATTTAAGCCGTAAAAAAAGATTTTTTCAAAAATGTCACTTTTTGAGGCATTTTGGCCACTAAAGTGTTTTCTAAAAATTGACCACAGCAAAATCAAATGGCGTCTAGGGCGTCGCGAGGCGCGACGCATATCTTTTTGGATGGGGCCGATTTTTTTAAAAAAAATGCCAAACTTTGAAGGCCTGTACCGAGTTCCAGGGTGTTCCAATGTTATATATATATATAGTTATATTGGCAAAATTCCACTTCGGATAAGGCCGATGCAAATATTTAAAAACGTGACAAAAACGTTTATCCAAAGTCTCAAACAAACCTTCGGATAATCGAACTTCGGATAATCGAGTCTGCACGGTATATGACTTTACATCTTTACAATAATCGTTAAAAAATATATCTAATGGCCCTTTATGTTTTGGAAAAAAATTTAAGTAGAAATTTGCATTGGCCTAAAAGGATTTTAAATAATGATAAAATCTTGAAATTTTAACGCGAAAATAAAATAGCACACCTTTTTCTATTAAATGACGATACTTTAAAATGATGTGTTATATTTTAAGTATTTTTTAATTCTTCAATTTTTTCCATCTGACCCACTGAGATATTTAAAATAAAAGTTTGTCCGTTTAATAAATTTATGTTTAGGCATTTCCTATAACTTTTGTTCGATCCAAAAATAAAAACACCTTCCCTGGTATGCACGCTGTGTCCATGTCCGACAAGTACAATGTATTATAATTCAAGCACACAAAACGAGCAAACCCGTGACCACTTATCACGAAACGTCGAACTCTAACCAACGATGCAAGGGATGCTCGCTAACAAGCAAAACCAAAATTCGCCGTAATATGATTTACATAAAGCGTTGAGCTGGTTTGTGTGCATTTTCTTTTGTTGAAAAGGGGTGAAAATTTTTGGTGTGCAAACACTATTAATTATGGATACTACTGCAACAATGTTGTTTGGAGATTTTTCACAACCTCCACCAATACCAGCTAACAGTCGATAATTATATATGCTTCCATGTAGGAATATGAAAAATTTACATAAAAAGAAAACCTGCTCAAGTGGTCAAGTGGGGGGAAATAGGGAGAAATGTGTGCTTTTTATATACTTTCTCGTACGCTCCATATTAGGAACAAATTTGCAAGTGGTTTAAAAATAAAGCCTCATTCCAAACGGTTTTTTCATTCTTTTTTTTTCTTCAGCTGCGTACTTGAGATTGAGACGACGCGACGTGAGGTTTCGCTTGATTTGCGCTATTGATATCCTGCCTATACTAGCTACTTCAAGAAAATGTCATCGGTTGTTTGTTGTGTTGGCTATGTGTGTGTTTTTTGTAGAACAGTTCTAGATTAAAGGATATTTTTACAATTCTTTATTCTCCAATTATATTTTTGAAATGTTTTTATTTACTTTACAAAAACTGTTATTAACAATAACAAAAACTGTTAAAATAACTAAAAATGTTATGGAATCTTCTTGAATTATTTTTTTTTGCATGAGAGTTTAATAACATTTTATGTTATCATAACAAAATTTGTTATTGGTCTGATATTGGTTGAAAGCCAAAACAACGTTGGAATAACATTTTTTGTTATGGAAGAATACCTCCAACTGTCATTGAGATGATCGGATTAGTTGTTAAAATAACAAAAAAGAAAAACAAAGATTTGTTCGAAGAATAACTGAAAATGTTATTTGTCTGTTATTACAATAACAATCCAATAACAAAAAAAAAAACATAACGGCGAATAACAAATCTTGTTATAAATAACATAAAATGTTATTGGCCTAGTATTTTCAAATATCAAAAAATGTTATTCCCACGTTATTTCCGTCTGCTCGGGATTGTAGAATTCTTATCAATTATTTATTTTCGTGCTTTACATGTGGTTTAATTTGCTACATGTTTTCGGATTATTACGTTTTAAATCTTGTTGATTTTATTTCTCGCTTGGATCATAAATAGTTTTCAATAGTGTAAAATATGAGAATGCCGTGCTCAAAATCTGCAAGAAAATAGGAACATTTAGAAAAAATATAAATGCTTGCTGCCTGAAACTTTTTTGAAAAAGGAAATGTTGCTTATTTTTAAGATTTTAGTGCACATTGTGTAGGTCCTATTTTTAATGTTATGAGGATTCGGAACAAAGATGATGATCAACAGAAAAGAAATGGGTATCCTTTTTCGTCGTGCTATTACAACATTGCGTTAGTGTATGTTTTTTTAAATCAATTTTTAATTTATGATACTCACTTAGGACGTTGCAAATATTTTTTGAAGTTTGTGTCCCTCGGCTCTTACCAAAGTCGAGGGGGGCAAAAAAATAAAAAAAATATAAAAATTTAAATTACAAGCCTAGGTTTCAACATTTGGATGAAAAAACTGTTTTTTCCGTGGGACTTTACATTGGTATTTCATGAAAATTTTAAATGTTTTCAAAGGAGTCCATACATGCTAAATATGATTATAAATGCAGACAAATGCATTTTAATCTAATCTAATCGATTAGATTAGATTATAAATGCAGACAAATGCATTTTAACTGGTTTTCGGTTGATTAAACTTTAATTTTCATTAAAATTTGGAAATTTTCGAAAAAATATTTTTTATTTTTCAAAGTTTATGTCGCCCCCCCCCCCCTTGCAAACAAAATATTTTTTCGAAAAACTTCAAAATTTTAATGAAATTAAAGTTTTATCAACTGAAAACCAGTTAAAATGCATTTTACCGCGTTTATAATCATATTCAGCATGTTTGAACTCCTTTGAAAACATTTAAAATTTTCATGAAATACCAATGTACATTTTTCAATTTCAATTCAATTCGGTTTTATTGGTGAATTATCAATATACAATAAGTTCTTTTGGAATACATAACAGAGTTTTGGAGTTCCTTTCAGCTGTGTGTTACATCATAATCCATTTTGGAACAATTGTTGCTTGTAGTTAAGGGGTTACCGAAAGTAAGAAAAAGATAAGAAAAAAAAACTTACTAAAATTGCAAGGGAAAGGGGATAGAAATAGAGAAAGCTTAAAACTAGATCACAATTTTTTATCCTTTATAGATGTGCTTGATCATCAGCTCCCCGAGAGCCAGAAATTGCTCCGCCTTGTTACGGCAGGTCCGAAACCGCGTCATCATCTCCCCCGCGAGAGCAAAGAACTCCGGCAGGGTGAAGAGATCTTCCGCGGTGACTCCTTGCTGGGTCGCATCGCCGCTACCGGCAGCGACCACGCTCGCAAACGACCGCCCCCATCCAGGAGGGAACGCTGGGTTGTCCGCTGGAACCGTACGCTGGCCAGCTGCAGGAACGGCTGCGCTCGTACTTCGCTGAGGAGGATGGGACGCTGCTGCTTTCTTCTTCCTCTTTTCCTGCTCCTCGAGGTAGGACTTGCGCGCGACGCATCCGCGGTAATTACCGGTATGGTTACCGCCGCAGTTCGCGCACTTTATGCGCGCCTTGGTTTGCTCTGCCTTGTCCCCCAGGTCCGCCTTGCACGGCAGTGCACACGCCTCAGAGAGGTGTGTTTCACCGCACTTCACACAGCGGGGCGGGAGGTTGCAGTTCCGCGAGCCGTGGCCGAATTTCTGGCAACGGTGGCATTGTGCTGCGTCCGACGGGTTCTTTGAGTAGAACCGCCAGTTTACCCAAAACCCGTCCAACGCCTTAGTCCGCCGCAGGTCTTGAAGTTTGACGGTGCCGCGATCGAAGTACAACAGGTACAGTGTGTGTGTACCTGTGACTGTTGTCTTCCGCGAGAGGACTTTTATGTCTCGCGGCGTTATTCCGACACCCGAGAGGTGCTCCTTGAGGACGGAGGTCGGGCGGTCTTGGTACCCCTGCAAGACGATCTTAACAGCGGTCTTCTGCACGGGGTCGAATGTGTAGAATTTGAAGTTTTTACGCTTCAATTTCTCCACAACCAGGTCGAAGTTCTTTTAGTCGAATGTGAACACTTGCACTGACGATTTACCTATTTTGAGGCAGTACACGAGGCCTTCCAGCTGCTCGTCAACATCGTCCGCCAACGTGTCCAAAACGAAAATTGGTGGTGGTCGTCGTTCCTTTGGAGTAATTACTTTTTTTGGCGAAATCACTTTCTTCCGTGTACGACCGTCGTCGTCGTCGTCGTCGGTAGTGCTACCGTCGGTGTTGTTGTTGTTGCTTTCCTCGTCACTCAGTCTCGCGAACTTGTTACTGGTGGGAATGTTGGCGGATGTTGAAGCGCCATCGGTCGACGGATTGCCGGAAGTAGCTGAACGGAGCCTAATAGGGCTGCGATCCTGGACGCGGTAATTAGCGTGTAATAACTTGGGGTCGAATCCTTTGGCGCACACACTCCCCGGCGCGATGGCGGACGACGCGGCGTTGGTTTGTTTACCTTTTTGCACACGGCCGGTAGACGAACTTCGCGGGTTTTTCGAGGCCGCACTCGAACTGCCACGGCCACGGCCGGCCCTTGGCATGCTGCAGGAGCAAACTCGCGGCTAATCCCGGTAAATTACGGCGAAAAATTTCGAAAAAACGATGGAGCACTGAGCACTTGACTGCTGCTTGCACTCGTGCGTACACGGAGGTGGAATGTACATTTTAAAACACTTTTTTCATCCAAATGATAAAACCTAGGCTTGTAATTTCAATTTTTTTATTTTTTTTTATTTTTTTACCCCCCCCCCCCTCGACTTTGGCCAGAGCCGAGGGACATAAACTTCAAAAAAATATTTGCAACGGCCTACATATTTTCCATCAAATTTAGTATAATTATAATGTTTCCAATTATTAAACAAATCGATAAACTGAAAATTACTGAATTCGGTATTTAGCAACTCTCCACCAAATCCGGAAATGGATTTTACTCTGATATATTTTGATTTGGCTCGAACTTTGTGGAGGCCTTCTTTATATGACCAAAGAAGCCATTTTGTGTCATTGGTTCCCCCATAAAAGTCTCCATGCAATTTTATCAGCTGTTCATAAATACGTAAATGTTCGAAAATCTGTAACTTTTCAAGGATTTATTTGATTGATTTGGTGTTTGCGGCAAAGTTCTAGGTACTGATGAGGACCATTCAGAAAAACATAGGTACACGTAAAAAAATGATTTTGAAATAATTTCATTTTTCACAAAAATTCAATTTCCCAAAATCCATATTTTTTAATTATTTTTTATTTGTTGGGGAGAGTTCAGAAGTATGGACCAAAATTTTGCCGACGAGTTATGATTTTTTAAATTAGTAATTTTTGTAAAATAAATAAAGCTTGTACTTAAAATATTGTGGACCCAATGGTCCCGATGGTCCGGTTTTCAATGTTAAAATATAAAACATTCGCGAAATTTTCCGAACTCTTCGAAAACAATATTTTGAAATTGTTAAATCAAGACTAACATTTCAAAAGTGCGTATTATTAAATGTTTGGCCCTTTTGAAATGTTACTTTTGATTAAAAAATCAAAATATTGTTTTCGAAAAGATCGAAAAATTTCAGAATGTTTGATATTTTCACATTGAAAATCGGACCATTAGTTGCTGAGATATCGACTTTTATTACGTAACGCAAAAACCCCTACTACGTTACGTAATAAAAGAACGCTCCCTTAGAAAATGGAGGGTTGTTTGGGTGATACTTAAAAAAAAAAATTCCTGTTTCTTTTTCTTTTATCCGCTGTAACCAATCTTCAAAGTTTCTTAGACGAAATTGTAGGAAATTTGCCAAACTATTCGAAAAAAATATTTTTAGAGATGAACAATCATGGACACTTTAAAAAAAAAATCAAAAAACCGGAATTTTTTGGAAAAAAAATTATCAATGGTTATATTTTGAAAACGGTGCACCTGTTTTTTTCTGAATAGTCCACATCAATACCTACAAATTTGCTGAAGACACCAAATCAATCAAAAAGTTCCTTGAAAAGTTACAGAATTTCGAATATTTACGTACCATAATATAATACTATACTATAATACTGCTCTAAAAATGAACTTTGTATTAAAAGCTCGAAGACCCACCTTCATGTATACATATCGACTCAGAATCGAAAACTGAACAAATGTCTGTGTGTATGTATGTATGTTTCAAAATTCTTGCCAAGTTTTCTCAGCACTGGATGAACCGATTTTGATCAAACCAGTTGCATTCGACTTGGTTTAGGGTCCCATACATCGCTATTGAATTGTTTGAAGTTTCGATAAATAGTTCAAAAGTTATGTATAAAAATGTATTTTCACATATATCCGGATCTCAATCCTATGCATGTAAACGATGTCCAGATCTATCATCCAACCCATCGTGAGGTAATTAAAAGACCTTGCCAACGAGTTCAAAACATTGAAAATCTGGCAACCCTGTCTCGAGTTATGACCATTTAAGTTATATATGCACTTTTTTTCTGGATCTAAAAAATAGCTGAAATTTGTGTCCAAACCACTCATTACCCATTTTTGTTAAAAAGTGAGGAAGGCATCAACCACATGAAGGATTAAGTTAATTTTTTTTATGAACGGCTGTCAAAATTGTATGGTAATTGTATTCTTTGGTGATAGGGAAGGGCCCCACAAAGTTTGCTCCAAATAAAAAAATACAAAAAATAAAAATGGTCAAAATCGATCGATTTCGTAGAGAATTGCTCTATTATTTCTCAGATTCCGATTGTGGTGACAACAAATCTTTGTGCTACTTTATTTACCGATTTTTCAGGAGGTGAATAATTCAGTATACTGAAAAAATAGAATTTAGAAAAAAAATCGGTAGTGCAGCTCATTGTTGTTACATCTTTTTCAGATTTTCGGTAAAATTTTGTTAATTTAGACAGATGGTTCCAAGTTCGGGAAAGCAATCTGAGTGCATCAGCCATTTTGTTATGACACAAATGTAGCCTATGAAAACTTTTTTAGAAAATGTAATATTCATCTGTATAACTGTAGTTTACAAATCAGAAATCACAGAAACGTATCTTATACAGATCGAGAATTAAATGACTTACCCCCGTGAAGCTCGCCAACGAGACCACGGAAAATTTCATGGCGGTAAGTTTCTGCCACTTTCCTGCCCGGGCCATCAGGAAAAGCAACGACTTTTTATAACGCACATCCGCCAGGTACCATTCCCCTTGGAATGCCGCGTACGGTATTTGGGAGCTCTGAAATAAATTATCAGATTTTGGGAAAGTTACACAATTCGATGAATACTCACAGCTTCAATCAGCTTATTTCCGTAGTAGCAGAGGAGAAAAACTTGCACCAGCGACGAAATTAAAAACAACACAAATTTGAACAGATCGAACGCGCTGATCTGAGACGTGGCTTGAAATCCCACCAGGCAGATGATCACGGAACTGCCGAGGAAATTCACCAAGATCGACGGCGAGAAGATGCTCTCCAGCTGATCACCCAGTTCAAGTACGGTCTGGTGAAGCTGAACGCAGCTGATCAGTTCTTGCGGGTCGTCCTTGGCAGCTCGCAGTCGGACCGCTATTATATCAAATTGCAAGCACATCAGCAAGATCACCGCGCAGAACATCAGATCCGTACAGAGGTTGAACACGGCCGAATCGAACGCGCCCCAGTTTTGATGGAAGAAGGTGATCTCGTAGAGTCCTTCCCGGTGCCAGTCGTACCAGTACCACATAAAGTAGGGCAGCTCTCGAACCAGAACTCCACTCATCAGGTAATTCACCAACATCGATACCAGTGGCAGCAGGTTGAAGATCCAGATCAGAATCATGTACAAAATCGAGAACGATTTCATGACCATTTGGGACTCGAGGTTGTACTGATGCGTCCGGTATCGTGTCTGCTCCAGGTGGGTCACCGGGAAAAGCTCCTTCAACCGGTCCAGGATTCCGTTCAGTTTAGCTTCGTTCATCTTGATGGTCATGATCTTGACGATGGACAGCGCGGTGAACCCGATGCACGGTGCCAACGCAGTTAACTCCAGAAAGTTGGTGAAATTCCCGGCCGCTCGAAAGAAGTAAATGTGCTCGATGATCAGACAGAAAATGGTATTCGCGTACGAACTCCAAAAGAACAGCTGCTTCAGCCGGGCTTTGGTCGTGTTGCGGGGTTCACCGTACCGCGCAATCCCAATCATGCCGTAGAAGATCTCCGGCACTCGGATGAACGACTCGAACCGCACCAGGTCGTTCATGTTGGTATCGAATGCTGCCAGTTAAAAAGCGGGGGAAACAGTTGAACTTTTGAACGGTTGTGCGCGACTTTTATAACGGACTAATTACCTCGACTAATTGCCTGCGAAATCTTGGAGTTGCCCACATGCATTGCTGCTTTAATTTATTTAAAAACTAACTTAATCCACCTATGTGGTTGATGCCTTCCTCACTTTTTACCAACAATGGGTAATATGAGTGGTTTGGACACATATTTCAGCTATTTTTTAGATCCGGAATAAAAAATACATAAATATCACTTAAGTGCCAATATCTCAAGACAGGGTTGCCAGATCTTCAATGTTTTGGACTCGTTGGAAAGGTCTTTTGATAACCTAACAAACGTTGGGTCGGATGATGGACCCGGACATACTTTACATACATTTAAGTGAGATCCGGCTTCCAAAAAGTACATAAATATTACTTAAGTGGCCATAACTCGAGACAAGGTTGCCAGATCTTCAATGTTTTGGACTCGTTGGAAAGGTTTTTCGATTACCTAACCAACGATGGGTCGGATGGTGGATCCGGACATAGTTTACATACATTTAAGTGAGATCCGGCTTTCAAAACGTACATAAATATTACTTAAGTGGACATATCTCGAGACAGGGTTGCCAGATCTTCAGTGTTTTGGATTCGTTGGAAAGGTTTTTCGATTACCTAACCAACGATGGGTCGGATGGTGGATCCGGACATAGTTTACATACATTTAAGTGAGATCCGGCTTCCAAAAAGTACATAAATATTACTTAAGTGGACATATCTCGAGACAGGGTTGCCAGATCTTCAATGTTTTGGACTCGTTGGAAAGGTTTTTCGATTACCTAACCAACGATGGGTCGGATGGTGGATCCGGACATAGTTTACATACATTTAAGTGAGATCCGGCTTCCAAAAAGTACATAAATATTACTTAAGTGGCCATATCTCGAGACAGGGTTGCCAGATCTTCAATGTTTTGGATTCGTTGGAAAGGTTTTTCGATTACCTAACCAACGATGGGTCGGATGGTGGATCCGGACATAGTTTACATACATTTAAGTGAGATCCGGCTTCCAAAAAGTACATAAATATTACTTAAGTGGACATATCTCGAGACAGGGTTGCCAGATCTTCAATGTTTTGGACTCGTTGGAAAGGTTTTTCGATTACTTAACCAACGATGGGTCGGATGGTGGATCCGGACATAGTTTACATACATTTAAGTGAGATCCGGCTTCCAAAAAGTACATAAATATTACTTAAGTGGCCATATCTCGAGACAGGGTTGCCAGATCTTCAATGTTTTGGACTCGTTGGAAAGGTTTTTCGATTACCTAACCAACGATGGGTTGGATGGTGGATCCGGACATAATTTACATACATTTAAGTGAGATCCGGCTTCCAAAAAGTGCATCAATATCACTTAAGTGGACATATCTCGAGACAGGGTTGCCAGATCTTCAATGTTTTGGACTCGTTGGAAAGGTTTTTTGATAACCTAACCAACGATGGGTCGGATGGTGGATCCGGACATAGTTTACATACATTTAAGTGAGATCCGGCTTTCAAAACGTACATAAATATTACTTAAGTGGCCATATCTCGAGACAGGGTTGCCAGATCTTCAGTGTTTTGGATTCGTTGGAAAGGTTTTTCGATTACCTAACCAACGATGGGTCGGATGGTGGATCCGGACATAGTTTACATACATTTAAGTGAGATCCGGCTTCCAAAAAGTACATAAATATTACTTAAGTGGACATATCTCGAGACAGGGTTGCCAGATCTTCAATGTTTTGGACTCGTTGGAAAGGTTTTTCGATTACCTAACCAACGATGGGTCGGATGGTGGATCCGGACATAGTTTACATACATTTAAGTGAGATCCGGCTTCCAAAAAGTACATAAATATTACTTAAGTGGCCATATCTCGAGACAGGGTTGCCAGATCTTCAGTGTTTTGGATTCGTTGGAAAGGTTTTTCGATTACCTAACCAACGATGGGTCGGATGGTGGATCCGGACATAGTTTACATACATTTAAGTGAGATCCGGCTTCCAAAAAGTACATAAATATTACTTAAGTGGACATATCTCGAGACAGGGTTGCCAGATCTTCAATGTTTTGGACTCGTTGGAAAGGTTTTTCGATTACCTAACCAACGATGGGTCGGATGGTGGATCCGGACATAGTTTACATACATTTAAGTGAGATCCGGCTTCCAAAAAGTACATAAATATTACTTAAGTGGCCATATCTCGAGACAGGGTTGCCAGATCTTCAGTGTTTTGGATTCGTTGGAAAGGTTTTTCGATTACCTAACCAACGATGGGTTGGATGGTGGATCCGGACATAGTTTACATACATTTAAGTGAGATCCGGCTTCCAAAAAGTGCATCAATATCACTTAAGTGGACATATCTCGAGACAGGGTTGCCAGATCTTCAATGTTTTGGACTCGTTGGAAAGGTTTTTCGATTACCTAACCAACGATGGGTCGGATGGTGGATCCGGACATAGTTTTCATGCATATAAGTGAGATCCGGATAAATGTGAAAACACATTTTTATATATAACTTTTGAACTACTTATCGAAACTTCAAACAATTCAATAGCGATGTATGGGACCCTAAACCAAGTCGAATGCAACCGGTTTGATCAAAATCGGTCCAGCCAGTGCTGAGAAAACTTGGCAAGAATTTTGAACACATACATACATACACACACACACACATACACACACACACACAGACATTTGTTCAGTTTTCGATTCTGAGTCGATAGGTATACATGAATATAGGTCTACGAGCTGTATTTCAAAAGTTCATTTTTAGAGCAGGATTATAGCCTTACCTCAGTGAGGAAGGCAAAATGACTTTCTTTCTGACAAAGGAGTGGTGTGTTGCTTGCAAGATATTCTACGCTAATGACAAAAAGGATTGAAACGTACTTTCTGTGCGCTGACCTATTGATTTTGTGAACCTGGTAATTAACAAAACTAAGGCAGTTATTACCAAAGACTTCATTGCCGGCTCAAATGCGTGTGCACTAGGGTGCGGAGATTTTTTAAACCTTATCAAAGTTGGAAATCCATTTTTAACCCCCTTCCCATTTTGAGCAAAATCGAGATATTTTACGATTTTCCTCATCACTGAAAGCATAATTAACCAAAGTTTATGAAATTTGAAGGGCTGCGGAGTAGGGTAGCCTTTGAAGCGACTCAAACTAGGACTCCAGCTAGTGATTCAGCGACTCCGCCTCCGACTACAGCTTCTCAAAAAGACTGACTCTGACTAAAATAATAACTCCCATAAAAATTTGTTGAAAATTATCCGAAACCCTTTTTACGAATAATATCGTTCTTAGTGTTTTCACGAACTCTTTTCCAGAGTTTTTTTTTATTGGAAAGGTCCTATAGCATGTGAAACACAACAGTTTATAGGACCTTTAAAAAAACTCTTGATTTGTTAAATGCTCAAATGTTTTCACAAGTTTTAGAAAGCTTTTAGAAATGAATATAATTAGTAAGGAATTTCTAAAAGAACAATTCTAGAGTTTTTTTTTAAAAAAAGGTCCTATCAACATATGAAAGACAATAGTTCAAAAACTCTAGAATTATTGATAATCAAGTTTGAATTGAGGAAACTCCGGAAAACTCTCCCTTTTTAAATCAAACTCCCAGAAAAATAAAAATTTCTAGTTAACAAAAGCTTCGACCAAATCAAAAGTTGTTGAAATTCCGTACAAATCCGTATTATGCGTAAAATTCCCTAGAAAAATTCCGGCCTGTTGAAAATCCACGAAGAGGTTCGAAAATCCGTATATGGTAAGGAAAAAATCCGTACAGTTGGTAGCCTTAAGTATGCCTCACATTGGGGTAATTCTCTACCACTCACACGAAATCGGGAAAAGTTGCACCGACCCCTCTTCGATTTGCGTGAAATTTTGGTCTGTGGGGTAACTTTTGTCCCTGATCACGAATCCGAGGTCCGTTTCTTGATATCTTGTGACGGAGGGGCGGTACGACCCCTTCCATTTTTGAACATGCGAAAAAATAGTTATTTTTCAATAATTTGCAGTCTGAAATGGTGATGAGATGGAAATTAGGTGTCAAAGGGACCTTTATTTAAAATTAGACGCCCAATTTCGACGTCGTCGTGCTATCATGTCGCACCCGCCATTTTGACGTTCCGAGAAAAACGCGTTTTAATGTTTGACCTTGAATAAACAAAAACGAGAGCACGCAATGTAAACAATGAAAAACACGTTTTGTTTGGTTGACCATTCTGTGCATTGTCCCGAAGTTTGGTTGTATTTGGTTGCTGGAGTCCCGAGTTATAATTACAAATGTTTACGGTAGTCTAGCTTGTACGTGCGTCAAACGCATCCTGACCTGAAATTCCTTTGCCCTTTGTCGCACTTACATCAATTTTCAGAGAGTGACAAGATAGCACGACAGGATTGAAACTTCTTTTATATGTAAAGTGTCAAAAATTTTCGGAGCTTTTTTGGTTTTCATTGAATATCTCAGGATTGAAATCGAATTTTGGGGATCTGTGAAGGTCAAAAGATGAGGCATTGTGAGCTGCACAAAATGGCGTTCTTAACTCAATTTGGCCCAAAATGCACGTACGACAAGTTAGCACGATGGCGACGATTTGATGGCGTACTCAGAATTCCGAAAAAACGTATTTTTCATCGAAAAAAACACTAAAAAAGTTTTCAAAATTCTCCCATTTTCCGTTATTTGACTGTAAACATTTTTGGAACATGTCATTTTATGGGAAATTTAATGTACTTTTCGAATCTACATTGACCCAGAAGGGTCATTTTTTCATTTAGAACAAAATTTTTCATTTTAAAATTTCGTGTTTTTTCTAACTTTGCCGGGTTATTTTTTAGAGTGTAACAATGTTCTACAAAGTTGTAGAGCAGACAATTACAAAAATTGTGATATATAGACATAAGGGGTTTGCTTATAAACATCACGAGTTATCGCGATTTTACGAAAAAAAGTTTTGAAAAAGTTACTTTTTGCGTTTCTCTTTGTTTCGTCGTCCGTGTCTGTCGCGGGTGACCATGAACGGCCATGATCGATGACGACCAACTTTTTCAAAACTTTTTTTCGTAAAATCGCGATAACTCGTGATGTTTATAAGCAAACCCCTTATGTCTATATATCACAATTTTTGTAATTGTCTGTTCTACAACTTTGTAGAACATTGTTACTCTCTAAAAAATAACCCTGCAAAGTTAGAAAAAACACGAAGTTTTAAAATGAAAAATTTTGTTCTAAATGAAAAAATGACCTTTCTGGGTCAATGTAGATTCGAAAAGTACATTAAATTTCCCATAAAATGACATGTTCCAAAAAAAATTTACAGTCGAGTAACGGAAAATGGGAGAATTTTTAAAACTTTTTTAGTGTTTTTTTCGATGAAAAATACGTTTTTTTCGGAATCATGAGAACGCAATCAAATCGAGCGTCCAATTTCCATCAAGTCCGTTTGACACCAAATTTCTATCTCATAAACATTTCAGGCTGCATGCTTCGCACGCTCAATAATGAAAGGGGTCGTACCACCCCTCCGTCACGAGATATAAAAAAACGGACCTCGGATTCGTGATCAGGGACAAAAGTGACCCCTTAGGATAAAGTTTCACGCAAATCGAAGAGTGGTCGGGGCAACTGCTGTGTGAGTTGGCGGAGAATTACCCATTGACTATTAATCAAAGCAACCCCTGTGAGATTGGCGGGCTGACAGATCTTTTAATAATAGAACTACGTCCAACGTTGCGTTCCAATGACAATCTTGTTTCAGGTTTAAGGGGTCGTGCATAAACCACGTGGCCTTTTTTTGGAGAATTTTTGACCCCCCCCTCCCCCCTCATGGTTTTTCGTGGTTTCACGCCAACCCCCCCCCCCCTATATTGCCACGTGGCTTTTTCCTCCTAGGTGAAAAATCTAAAAAAAAACAAAATTAGTATAGATTTCAAAAATGTGTATCTACAAGTGATATGCTGTCAGTGGGAGTGACTTTAGGTCAAAAAACGATATTACTGTTGTTTTTTCAACACAATAAAAACATTTCAAATTATATCGAAATAAACAATGTTGAGGAATGTTCCTAAATGATTTACCAACATTTTCCCAGAAGTTAAGTATTGTCACACCGTTCATAAATGCAAATCGTTTAAAAATTTACCCGATCTCACCCCTTACAGGGTATGACATTGAACAAAACATTTTAATTTGTGTATGTGCTGTAAAACCATTAAAACTAATTTCATAATTTACAAAACAGAAATTCACTTAAAAGTGTGAAAAAGGATTACATTACAAAGTTTAAGGTAAATAATAACAGTATAACAATTTATTGAAATGGTACATAAAGTAAAAAAAAAAATCTCAACAAAACAAGAAACTTAGTAAAACATATGTATTCAATATTATGGAATTGCAGTGTAATTAATTGCATCCAGTATAAATATGCTTTAAGAATTGAAGCTACTTTGTTATATAATCAGCATTCATGATTTAATTAAAATGCGCTTTTAAATATTTTCATTAAATAAAAAAATTATTAAATAAAAAAAAAATTGTTTCAGGAAAAAATATTTTTATTTTATTTTAAGGAAATTATCTAATTACGAAAGCATATATTTATGTTGATATTTATTTCATTCCAAACATTCATAAAAATCCAAACTAAAGCTACTTTTCTTTTTAATTAAGCATGATTGATTCCAATGATTCAGTGTGTTAATAAAAGGTCGAGTTGTGTAATTTATTTCTCCATACAAAAATCAGAGACAGGGACAAACATTCAATTTCACGCCCTTTTGAAATGTTAGTCCTGATTTTTTTTTGAAAATATTGTTTTCAAAAAGATCGGAAAATTTCACGAATATGTTATTTATTAACATTGAAAATCGAACCATTAGTTGCTGAGATATCGACATTGGAAAATTGTGGGTTGTTTGGCTGAGACTTAGTAAACATCCATTTTTCTGTTTTTAAATCTTTGCATGGCAATACCTCAGCAACTAAAGGTCATATCAACAAAGTTCAAAAAAAGCAAAATATAGAGAATTTTCTCAGCATCTCAAAAATATTTTTTTCAAAGGTGGGCAAACATGGGCACTATTTTTTAAAAATTAATAACTGCAACTATTTTTAAAAAAGGTTACTAAAAATTGCTATTACTTGAAAACGGTGCACTTTATGAAAATTTTACTTATGTACTTTTTCATTACAAATTCTATTTTACATCGAAAAAAAAAATTGCGATAAATATTTCGATTTTTTAAAATCAGTATTGATTTCAAAATTCATAACTCAAACAACGATTTTTTGCCCGTTCTGGAAATTTCTGAAATGTTGACAAAATTAAAAAAATAAAAATCATGGTTTAGTGACAAAAAGTGAAATTTAAAATCAGCAAAATAAATAACCATTTATCATTTTTTTCCAGTGCAGTCCATATCCATACCTACAACTTTCCCGAAGACACCAAATCGATCAAAAAATTTCTTCAAAAGATAGAGATTCTTGAATTTTCATATTTCAATTTGTATGGTAAACTATATGGACAAACTAATGATGCAAAATGGCTTCTTTGAGCATACCGAAGGCACCAAAAAAGTTTCAGACAGATTAAAAAAATCCAAAATTAAAATTAAAGAATAAATACCGATTTTGTAGAGAATTGCTCGGCTGTACAAACAAAAGTTATGTGAAAAATAAATTTAAAAAAAGATTGAGCTTAAATTTGGAATTGATTTTACAATATTTTTTTCAGTTGTTTAAATAGGCTATCTGAAAGATCAGGAAATTATCTACGATTTAAGATTTTTGATCCAACTTTTGGTTGCTGAGATATTTCCTCAAAATATATACAAAAAAATAATTAAATATAAGTTATTTTTTCAATCTTTTCAATATCTTTGAAATTATTAACACTGGGACGCCCAACGCATGTCCAATATACACGGATGCTCAAGTCTCCCTAAAACGTTGGAACGGTAACTTCAACTCGCAGGTTTTCGGGCTTGTCTCCGCGGAATTTCGATTTTTTTTTACAAGAGCAATCAAAAGTTGGAACGACGTTTTTGATCGCAAAAATTACAGATTTGATCAAATCGAGTTATGCAAAATTTTAAGACCATCTAGACATCCTTATAATTCACTCAAAAAAAAAATGTCCCGGTTGGTTGAGTTATGCCCGAGAACCAGCGAGTTGAAAATACCGTTCCATCTTTTTAAGGAGTTTTGTTTATGTTGATCTTTAACGGCATTGTATTGAAATTTATTTCACAAATTGATATTGGCATTTGAAAATTAAGTGACTCTTTAAAACTTAAATTATTTTAATGTGTCTATATATTTGAGTGGTTTTATCTCAAATATGAAGTTGAGGGTATAGTATATTTTCTCAACTTAACCCTCTAATGCTCAAATTTTTTTTTCGATATTTTTATTTTTCCCGTGTTCAGGAGGTCATTTTGAGCATCTTTTGTTCTACAAAAAACTTAGCTTCTCTTGTTTTATGTTTTTCTTGTTTAATTTTTAGTATTTTAGTTTGCATTTATCTTGTTTAGTTTATGTTTGTTTTTGGTAGTATTTGGCCTATTCTACCACCTCCTATTATTTCATTTTGCCTATCTAATTTTTCATGTTTTTACAGTCACTTTTTCATTTTTTGCTTGTTTTAAACATTTTTTGCTACAAAATAGCACCATTGTCATTTAAATTGTAACAAAAATGTGTAGAGGCATAGTCTGGGACTCTAGAAAAATCATGGCATACTTCTTTTTACTTAAAATATAGGAAAAGTTAGTAAAAAACACAGCCAAAATTGACCCCCAAAAAATGACATTTTTAAAAACATTGGCAAAGTCACATAAAAGAAGTAAAACTTCCAACCCATAAATTTCCTAAAATTTTAAGAGTTCTTCTTTCCAATGCTTTTTAAAGATCAAAAATTGGTTGAAAAATGGATTTTTGGCGATTTTTTAAATCGAAGCCCGTCTAAAGGCGGGGTTGGGTTGTATAGGGTTAAAGAAAAACTAATATTTTCAGGAAAGTGCACCTTTGGCCCCTATTTTTTAATCTTTAAATTAATTAAGAAAAAAAAAGTTTGCTTGAAGTTCGTTTTTTTTCTAAAAATCTAAAATGTTTACCCATGTTTCTCTTTGGCTCAAGAGATGGCCCCTATTAACATTAAAAAAACTCAAAAAAAAAGTATGTATCGTTCGATTTTTCGTGACTGGTTATTTTTAAATGTTAGACGTTTCACTTGCAAATGAGGTAGTGAAACTGAAACTGCGCGATAATTCTGAAATTTGGGGTTTTTAGTTTCTTTTGTTTGCATTTTGGTACGCATTTTAAGGGTATATTAACTTTGGATACTGTCACTTTATTTTTTAACAGCTTTAAAACTTTTGTAAGAAAGAATTACATGAGTATTAAAAAGTGTTCATTCAATAACAGGCTAAATGTATTGAAATGAATCTGCCGAAATACATAATTAAATATTGAAATGGAAAATATTGTGACATTGAAATATAAGCAATAATTCTAAACACAGTAATTGTATGATTTTAAAGCGAAACAAAAAATGTATGCATATCAGTAACCTTAATGCGCGTATTTTTTGTTTTTTTTTATAGACAAGATTTTTTTTGAATGGCCACGTGGTCAGCCGTCGACCCCCCCCCTCCCCCCATGGCTTTTCATGGTTTTTTTCGGTCGGATTTTGGACCCCCTCCCCCCCCCCCTAAGGAGACCACGTGGTTTATGCACGACCCCTTAACTCATATTTTGCACATCTGTCAAATTGACAGGATTTGTTAATACTAGCTCATGGCTTAACAAAAATTTCGGAGGCAAGTTATTGTATTTTTTGGATCACCCTAGTGTACACTTGTGAAATTCTTTTCTATTTTTTCATACCAACCTTGTCATTAAGGGGTATTAATTTGTGACCTACATGAAATATGCATGCCAAATTTTGGACACTTTTTCCAAAAATAGATATTTTGCGTGTAGTGAAATCGATATGATACACAATAACAAATTGATTGTCATTTTTAGTTTTGATTGTGTTTTTTTTTAGTTCAAAACGTTTTATGGAATGCCACATTGCCGAAAACTCCGATTTGATCGGAAAAATCAAGATATTGATTAATAATTGATATTTTGGAGTACATTCATAGCACTTTTGGGTTGACAAATCAGATCATTATTTTTTTTCTTGGTTTTTTTTTTCTAACTAAATAAAGTAACAACATTCAATGACAAATATTTGGCGGTTATTAATTTGGTTAAGCAAATGCGTGGCCGAATGGTTACGCTGTCCGCTTTGTAAGCGGATGATTCTGGGTTCGATTCCCATCTGCTCCAACCTTCCATCGGATGAGGAAGTAAAATGTCGGTCCCGGCCTTGGTTGTTAGGCCGTTAAGTCATTTTAGGTATAGGAGTCGTCTCCATGCCATAAGTACAAACAACACACCAAACCAAGCCTACTCCGGTGGAATCGCTGGCGGCGGTTGGACTCGCAATCCAAAGGTCGTCAGTTCAAACACTGGGGTGGAAGGTTCCTTGGAGTAGAAAGAGGTTTGGGTGCTCTCCCCATTCAAGCCTTCGGACTCCTAGGTTCGAGCAGAAACTTGCAATAGAGACCACAAAAGACCCGGGGGTCGTTAATGTGGATGGTTTGATTTTTTTTTATTTGGTTAAGAATGCAAAGTCCGTTACAATTGACAGCAATTTGAATCTTTCCAGTTAATCGATTTTCTTTCGATAAATATTTACGATCCTTCATAAACCGCCTTCAAAAGGGTAAAGTAGGAAAATGCTGTGCTTAGAATCTGAAATAAATATTAATATTTGATGATTTGTTTTTTTACACACACTCAAGGGAAACTAACCCCGGAAAAACACGGCAACGACACGGTTGTAAATTTGAGGGCAGTCATTTTCTCTTCCTGCTGTCCTCGAATCAGTATCATAAGCAATGTTTTCTGGTCCTTTTTGCAGTTGTTGTACCACTGACTTTGGTACACGTGGTGAGCTATGTTTGAACTCTGAAAGCGAATACATGTGCGTGAATATTAATTATATGTTTAAAAAATGTAAAATACCTTTTCCATAAGCACACTCCCATAGTAGCAAAGCAGGAAAATGTTCATGATGTACACGAATAGCAGCACCGAGAATCGCACCGCTTCGCCCATGTTTTCCCCTGCTGAGGTCAGAAACAAACAGCAACAGATGACGCCGGAGCTTCCCACGAAAGTCACCAACAAGGACGGGGAATAAATTCGCTCAAATCGTGCACAGACATCGATCAGCAGTAAGTGCTTCTCAACGCACTTGACCAGCTCTGGCTCGTCCAGCTCGGATTCTTCCAACCGCTTGCCAAGCAGCTCAAATTGCATTGAAATCAGCAGAATGATCGTACAGTACAGTGTGTCCGCCAGCAGGACTCCGGTAACGGCCGACGAGGATACCCAAATCTGGTGCAGAAAGGTCAACTCGAACACGACCGGTTTGCGCCAGTCGTACCAATATTTCAGATAAAACGGCAGAATCTTTTCCCACTGACCGGTTTTAATCAAAACGGTAATGGACGGGGCATAGAAAATGACGTTGAATACGACGAGAACCACAACGTAGAGCACCGAGAACAACTTCAGGAACCAGATATGTCGGCGATACTCTTCGGCAGGCTTGGTATCCAGTGTGTCGGGGTAAAGATCCTTCAGCTGAATCAGAATCTCGTTCAGCTCGACTTCATGCAGCTTGTGCATGGTCAGTTTGATGATCGTGTAAGTCAAAAAGCCAATACACACTACCAGAACCATCAGATGAGCCAAACTAGCCATTCTTTGGACTGCCTCGACAAAGTAGGCGATTTCCAGCGCGATACACAGCAAGTCATGGACGTAGGTGAACCAGAAGAAAATCCGTTTGAATTTGATCCAACGAGATGGTTTGGCCAGATGTTGCTCATCGTAGTTCACTGCGCCGCAAACGGTGCCGATGACGCGGAGCAATTGGATGAAGGAGTCAAACTTTAAAACCGACGTGGGGGGCGGTTTCACAGGTTGCGGATTGTTGAATGCAACCTTTGTCTTTGCCATTGCGATTTGGACTGATAGAAGGAGAACTTGGATGGTCTTGACTAGATGTTAAAAATACAAATATTGACTGATTTGGACCAATTTTGTTTGCCAACAGTTCGTATACCCACAATTATTTATTGATGTCGCCGAAGGATATTCAGTCGATATCACTACATTGTGTATAAAATTGTTTTTCGATTCAATGACACCCCTATATGGGTCATTCCAGGCTAATTGAATAGACTGTTGGGCTTGAGACTATCACTCGAATTTATGGAATGAGAAACTAAAAGTTTTAAATGAAAAGTAGTATTTTTATATTGACTTGCAAAGTTGCAGAGCAAATTCAAAGGAAATTGAAAATTGTATCTTTTGATTATGACTGAAATACTTTGTAGCTGTCCATTAGACTGGCTCGTCGTTGCATGGGAAAATTTTAAAATGATCAAAGCAAGCTAGAAAAAAAGTTTTTTCGACCACAATACCACCCTCCCCCAAAATGTGCACAGCTGTTTAATTTTTTTATGAAATTTTTGTATTTTTATTTTGAACAAAGTTTGAAACCAATCCAATAACTCCATACTTGCTTAGACAGAGTTTTTAGAGAGTTTTCTCGGCGTTAACGGAAAAAAAATGAGTTCAATATAAAAAAAAGGTTTTTTAGAAAATTATGATTTTCCAATGCGCAAAGTGCAAACTCAACCAATTGTTTCCATTTTTTTTAAGAATTGTGTTGGGGGGTAAATGCCACCATGAAAAACCTTGCTCTGAAACTTTTTGTTGATTCAAAAACAAACCTATCTATCATCTAAAAAATATTTAAAAAAAAATAAATATCGCATGTATATCCCGTTTCTCAAATGTCAAAATCTAGAGACATGTCATTTTATGAGATGGGCAATTTTGAAGAATTCATCTCCTAAAGTACCGTAAACCGGGGTGACTTTGATAGGATTTCAATTTGTTTTTAAAATATTTTCCAACAGATAAGGTTTTTCTTAAGATTATTATTTTTAAAACATGTACTGGGGTAGGCCACACAAAGGCCATCCACTATTTCGGAAAACAAGTTTTTTCAATAGTGTTTAGAAAAATAGTTACGTTAAAAATTCTTAGTTTGAATTCCGGGGTGACTTTGATAGTCATGGTTTTTCTTGTTAAAATCATATTTAAGATGTTCAAACTTCATTTGTACGTAAAATGTACCATCACTAAAGTAGCTGATATAGTATTTAAGAAAAAAATCAATGTTTATATTTAGTTAACTAAGTGCATAAGCTTTTAACCAAAATACATATAAATTTTAGGTAAAATTGTTAAAAAGTCGGAATTTTGCCTGAAATTTGTTAAAACTAGTTTTGTTTATAAAATTATCGATTTATATTGCATTTTATACTTAATTCAAAGCACGAATCACAAGTTTTCACATTTTACATGAAATTTGTTCAACTGAAATTGCCTATAAATTTAGAGAGTTTTTATAATTGTGTTTCAAATACACATATTATTTATTTTTTACAAACTTTTTTAACCTTCTCCTAGTAGAAAATTGTCCAAAGAATCCGAAAATGCATTCCATTTTTTGATTGAAAATCATGTTCATTGAGAAAATCATGACACTTTGAGAAGTTTAAAATAATGACAGTCATCAACATTTTCTTAACTATAGTTAACTAACTTTTTAAACTTGTCAAAATTTTATGAAAAGTTCTTCTTGAGGTACTTTGAACACTTCTCTACCACGGTCAGTATGATTATAAACCATTCCTTACGTATTTTAATTGTACTCTTCATTTTGCGGAAAAATCGCAAACCTATCAAAGTCACCCCGGCTATCAAAGTCACCCCGTTTTACGGTAGTTTTACAATCGAGTTGTTGCGAGACGAGACGAGACAATAACTTCCTTCGCTGCTGTGCCCCCTTAAAAAAAGACAGGTAAAGTTCAAGGGAATACAGAAAACCTAAAAAATAGGTACATTTTAAAGGAATCAATCATGTTATAAAAACTTGAATCCTTCCCAATTCATTCTCTGTACAATTCCTTAAAATGTATAGTTTTTGTATGTTATATTTTTAAAACACCTTCAAAGATGTTATTTTTCTAAATAAAAATTGTTGTTGTTACCTACTTATCAAAGAAATTCACTCATGTTCTAAAATTATTGTTTCAAAGAAAGTACCAGATTAGGTTTTAATTTAAAAAAAATGCATCAATCAGATTTCGTTTGTATTCTCATTCCCCCTCAAGAATGGCCAAATTCGCCTCCATGGGAAAATTATTCACCGGTTGAGAATTTTGTGTACGAATGTTCTAATTTTACGAAAACGTTTTTTTTTTGCTAAAGTGATGATTTAACCATTTGTGAACAGTTTTTCGAAGTTTTAAGGCTGGTACAAATATTTTGATAAGTTTTTGTCAAAATCGGCCCGAAAAGCAGTGGGCAAAAAAAACTTTTTTCAAAAAAACTTCAAAATTTCAATGTAAATTTAAGTGCAATCAACTGTAATCAATTTAAAATGCATTCCACTGTGTTTTGAATTATTTTTGGCATGTTTGGGATTATTAAAAAATCATTAAATTTTTTAAAGTTTTCGATGAACAGTACCGCAAAAAGTTTTTTTGCTAAAATTTTTTCGACAAATCTCACATTTCTTTAAACAAATGATTGCGAAACAGCAGAACTATTTGCATTGGCCTAACCCCCAAAATACAATCGTGCGCTTTCAAAAATATTTTTTTTGGATACCGTCATCAGGTGTGAAATTAGATATGGGGATGAGATTGGGTCATATAAAAATGATGAAATTAGTGTGGCACAATCTCTCCCCTCAGACCCAATGTAACTCCTGATTTCGGTAGTTTATCAAATTTAACATAATAATTACCCTTTTAACGTGTTGAGCACACCATCAAATCGGTCATCCAATTTTACACAATACCATGCCCCTTTCACATCTTTTTTCGCATGCTCCATACTGAAAGGGGTCATACCGCCCCTCCGTCACGAGATATCGGAAAATGGACCTTGGATTCGTGCTCTGGGACCAAACCCCAAAAAAGACCAAAAAATGTGTTGCTGAAAACATCAATTTTCGATTCCAATATTCCCATTCCCATGAACAATTATCTTTTCTGAATTCATTTCATTATTGATAAAATCATGATTTTAGGTACTTTTGTTGCGGTTAGGATATGTTCAGATGTGTGAAAGTTGATAAATTTCTAAATCTGAAGCTTTTAAGTGCTAAAAAACTGCTTCCTCTGTTCAGACTAAAAGTACCTATTCGCTCCAAATGACGGTATTTGTTTCAAAATTATGTCCTTTGTTACCAAATAGGCAAATTAGAAAAAAAAGGAATTTGTTTTTCTGATTCAACTTCTCTTTTAATCCAAATGTATGCCGAGCCATCCTATGTGCGACAATCACTACTCCTGACCTAAACAAATAATTCTAGGTCTAATGATTGTTTTGTCGGAAAATTTTCAATTAGGCACGTGCGACAACATAAATTGAGTTATTACCCGTGATGACGTGAGTGTCTATCATATTTACAACTCCTCCCCATCAATTGGAATCAATGAATAATTTATGCGACAACTGTTACAGACTAGACGTTTTCGAGATCCCTGTTGCGTTGACTGAATTCCAAAGAATGTTCAAAAGCATAATTAGATGAATTTATTATTTAAAAGAATTTTTGTTGAACTGTTTTGTTTCCAGTTTTCAAAACGATGAAAATTCATCAGTCACTATTGACATGGCTAACCGCGTAGATAACTCCGAAGGACAGCACCCAAAGTCGGAATCGAATCCACCGCTGCGATTTGAATCCTTCACCAAGGTGATCTACGTGATCGAGAAGATCAGTGGAATCGTACCCTACGATGAGCTCCAGCAGCCAAAGCATTTTTGCAGTTCTGTTTTCACCTGGCTTTACTTCTGGGCAACGTACATTCACCTCGTGCTGTCCATTCTGATGCAGTTTGCTTTTTTCGTGGAATCCGTTCAGAAGAAAGTTCCGATGACCTATCTGATGGTGATGGTCACGTGTATGGGATTCCTGCTGGTTTCGATCGTTAAAATGAGTGTGTATAAATTATACGAAAATCAGCTGAACGAGATTTTGGACCAGCTCAAGTCGCTCTATCCGGATCACGTCGATGCCAAATCGGCTGAAAAGTGTCGAAAGCGGTTGTGGTTCCTGAAACTGTTCTCAGTGGGATACTTTGTGGTGGTTGTAGTATTTCAAGCAATTCTCTATGTAACTTCTATTTGGAAGTACTTCTCCACTGGATACTGGGAAAAGTTGCTACCATACAACCTATGGTACTGGTACGATTGGCGCCAACCTGTAGTCTTCGAGCTGACCTTCCTGCATCAACTGTGGGGTTCGACAACTTCCGTGTCCTGCGTCATCCTGCTCGACTCCCTGTACTGCATCATAATCCTCCTGATCTCGATGCAATTCGAACTGCTTGGAAAGCGACTGCTAGCGAACGAAGGGAACGCCCAGGAGTTGAACAGTTGCATCGAGCAGCACCTGCAGTTAGTCGAGCTGTGTGAGCGATTCGAGCGGATCTACTCGCCCTCGCTGCTGGTCACATTTCTGGGAAGTTCGGCCATCATCTGCTTCTCGCTGTTTGTGACGTTGATTGTGGATGACGCTGCGGAATCGATTCGATTCTCGATTCTACTGTCGGTCTACGTGATGAACATCTACTTGCTTTGCTACTACGGAAGCGTGCTTATGGAGAAGGTGACTTCAACATAGAATCTGTATGATTTTATAGCAAATTTGATCGAACCAACTTTTTCCAGAGTTCCAACGTAGCGCACCATGTGTTCAATGGACATTGGTACAAAATGAGCAAAAAGGCCAGGAAAATGTGTCTTATGATTCTCATCAGAGGTCAGCGTGAGCAGAAAATGACGGCATTAAAATTTCAGGTTGTTTCGTTGCCGTGTTTCACCAGGGTTTGTATTTGATTTCGCGTCAAAAATTCATTACAGTTTCAAATCCATTTTACTTCACATTTTACAGATTCTAAGCACAGCATTTTCGTATTTCACCTTGTTGAAGGCAGTCCATGAAAAGTTTTGAATCCACATTTGTTTTACTGTAAATTATAGGATATCTCATCAGATTCTGAAAAAAATCTAAAATGTTCATGTCGTTAAAATGTTGTCAGTCACTTCATGTTTAGTAATAAAATAAAAATAAAAGCTAAATTTTTAAACGTTGAAGTAAATATATCACAAAATCACCCGGAAATGTTTACAAATAATCTTCTGTCAAAAGATTGCAAATCGCATAAAAATATAAATGAAAAACAAATGTTTTTTCTGTTCGTTGATCGGCAAAAAAAATCAAAAATTCCTTGATTTATTTTCATATTTTTTTAACATTTAACATTTTTTTTAAACAGGTGCTTACAAGGTTGTTAACGATACAATTCTAGTGCTAATCTATCGTTATCGTCGGGACAATAACGATAATCTATCGTCATATCGATAATCCTATCGGCGATAACTCATTTATAAAATCTTTCTAAAATCGACTTTATTCAATCATATCATGTAAAATTTTCAATTCTTCTACTAAGAATATATTTTTTGAAATGTAATACTCAAAATTGTTCACAAAATCCCGTATTTTTTTAAAGTACTCAAATTTCATAATTTGCAATATGGGTATCAAGCGAAGCGAAATTACTAAATACTAAATTTTTCACAAAATACCGTATTTTCGAAAATGCTCAAATTTTCTTGATTCAAATTTATCATGATTTATCGGCGATAAGATTATCTCCATCCTCAATGGCGAAAAAGATGCTATAAAAAATTGAAGTTAAACTTTTTGTCATTAAAAACTGAATAAAGAATCGGAAATAGGAGAGAGTGGGGAGACTTGATCCCCTTTTTTTGTATCGCGCATAACTCTGTCAATTTCTCATAAAACTATGAACTTTTTGCATGAATTGAAAGCTTAAACATTCAACTATGTTTGGCTGATAAGGGTATTTCATCAGATGAACTCTTCGATCATGCCAATATTTAAAATATTTTAAACCTGCATTTTCAAAACGTTAGGGGTAACTTGATCCCCCTTACAACATTTTGAAGAAACCTTAAGCAAAATGTTTCTTATTCATCCAATTTTTTAATTTTCTATAAGTTACAGCAATTTCATATAAAATCTATACGTTTGTGTTCAAAATATGACAAGTTTAGTATTTAAAATTTAAAATATTCTTTTTTAGAACAAAATTGAGCATGTTTATAAAAGCTGGTAATTTTTGTTTTCAAAACTTTTGAAAAATTGTTCAAACTGCAGTAAGTTATGTACAACTATACTAAAGGAAACTATGTACGAAAACCCAGCCCAATTAATTAAGCTTGAGGCTGATTCCAGTGACTGTAAAAATGCAGGGATCAAGTCTCCCTAAACGCACATTTTTTTAAATAATTGATTGTAAAAATAGTATGACAATAAACTTAACGTTAAATGCGTAAGGGCTTCCTAGTTGATAAGTTTATCAAACAATTCATGCATAAAAAAAATTAATAATTTTTTTGTGTATTCTATAACAAAAAATAAAATAAAGAAAAAAGATATATTGGAGGTTTTTTGCAGCAATTTAAAAAAAAATGTGTGTAACTCAATCTAAACATTTTTTAAATTTTTTTCTCTGTTTTCTACAATGAGTTTAAGTCAATTTCGCAAAACTTTCTAGAACCAAGCTAATTGTTTTACCCACATGCTGACGAGATACAGGCTTGGGATCGAGTGTTCCCGGGGATCAAGTCTTCCCACTCTCCCCTACAACTTTTCAATTCAATTCAATTAGTGTTTATTAGTAAATAATCAATTTACAATTTCGTGTTTCTTATAACCTAATAGAGTTTTGGAGTTCCTTTCAACTATGGTTTACACTATAATTCATTTAGATGTAATTGGATATTCTAACAATGGATTTGGCAAGAGAAGGAAAAATAATCCCCTACAACTTTTTTTTAGAGAAATACTCTACTTTTTTAATATAAAAATGTATTTTATTGTGAATCATGGTAATATTACATCTGGGAGGCGGTACATCTTTTATGTCAGAAAAATGTGTAATTTTACCACTTTTTTTTTAATTTTATTTTGATTACTAACCTTTTTTTTCTTACTTAAATGCAGGGGTGCCCGACATTTTTGAATGGCGGACCAAATTTGAAGCCCACGTTAGCTGGCGGACCAAATGTGGAAAATTGTTTATTAAAAAGAGTGAAACTACTTTTTTATGACTATAAAATACAATCGTTGAAGTTTTTTTTTGCTATTTCAGGAAATTTTCGTCATTAGAAAATACAAAATAGCAATTTTCAACAGTTTGGTTAAAAAAGAGCTTTCAATCAATTAAAATCAATTTTTTTAATAAGGCTGGTATAAATTTTATTTAAAGTTTTTGTTTTGTTTGGAGAGAAATCAAGGGGCGATACATATATTTTTTCAAAAATGTTCAAATTTTCAATGGAAATTTATGCGCAATCAACTGAAATCAATTTAGGATGAATTCCTCTGCGTTAAAAATAATATTTATCAACTGTACGAGTGACAAAATTCCTTTTACAAGTTGCTTACAAGTGTACATCGTGATTCAATTAGGTGAAGATTCCCATTCCATGTTAAGTTCATGGAAATTATTGTTATTCAAACAGGACGCAAAAAAAAAAAAATTTCAGCGCGAGTAGTACATTTATCCAACGAGGTTCACTGAGTTGGATAAATACGAAGAGTGCTGAAAAAATCAAGTTTTGCAACAAGTTCCATACCATTTTTTTGCAATTCCAAAAAACACCCATTGAGTGAAATTTTAAGTCAAATTTTCATGTATTTTGTCGATAAATCGTTTACATAAAAAAAAATGAAAAGTGTTACTTTTCAAAACAAGTGCTGAAAAGTTCAACTTTTCAGCACCTATTTCAGTGCTGAAAAGTAGAGCTTTTCAGCATTTATTTTGAACAGTGTGGCTATTTCGTCGTTCAAGAATTACAGGAAAAGTAAGTAGTTTTTGACGGAATTTGTGAAATTTCGATGTACGGTCCCGCTAAAAGTTTTTTTTTCGACTTAAAATTTGTTAAGACTAATGATTGTAAAACAACTGTATTGATGTATAATGCATTTTAAAACACTCTTTGATTTTGAACAGAATCTATCACAACAAGCTACCTAAAATATTCGAAAGCACTAAAAAATCTTCATTTTTGCAAACCTTCATCCCAACTCCATCTATGAGAACTTCCCGACATATCCACTTTGCATACCATTAGGCGCCCTTTTCCCCAGACCAGCACCACTTTTGGTCACATGCGCACTGCCTACCTTCGGGGGAGTCAAAATAAAGAGTGCAACAACAACTCTAATGGTACGTTCGTTTGAAGAGCCGGAGCGGCACTGAGTGCCGCACTCGTCAGTGCCAGTTTTGGTTCAATCGAACGTCATTTGTCAGTGCGCGTGGAACTCGCATGAAACTGAAAAAATATCGAGTGCGGCACTAGAGTTTCAGTTCCAAGATGGCGGCGAAACTCGTGCGGAACTAGCGCGAGTTTCTTCAAACAAACACTTTGACAGCTCTGAGTGCGGCACTCAGTGTGGAACTAGCCATCAAACGAACGTACCATAACTGGCACCCCTCCTGGCGCCCTGCAACCATCACAACAAACAGTGCCGCTTGGTGGGGACTTCCCGGACAGGACGTGGTGGGGAAAGAAAGCGGGAAAAACTCACCACCAAAACAAGACCAGCGAATGTCAGCGTGAAGGGAATGATGGTGTGGTGAGTTTTCCACATGCCAATTTTCCTGATAAGCTCGTCGTCGTTTTCATTCACGATAGTTTGCTCGAGCTCGCCAGGTGGAAAAGTCGGAAAAGTTGCGAGGAGAAAAACTGTTTTTGGTGCAGAATAAATTAGTGTTTTGGGGTTTTTCCTTCTTGCTTTATGGTTTAGAAGTGTGGTTTTTCTTGGGTCGGGAGGTTCTTTGTTTTGGCTAGTTTGGATACCTGTTGTTTGCGTGTGGTGAGCTTCTTTAAGGACAGGTGATTTGCTGGATGGAAATTTTCTTTTTGTTCGCCATTGATTGAAAATTCCATCCTCACATATGGTTCGCTAAAATCACACTTTCCCTGTACGGAATCAATCACGAAGCACAGGATTAGCTCCGGGATTGATGTTCTAAGTGCAGCCACCAGTTGGCACCCGCGAATTGGAGCGGAAAATCGAGATTTTTCCAGCCGTAGTTCCTCCACTGGAAGAGTGAGTGGGTGGTGAGAGGGAAAAGGAGGGTGCACTGGTGAAGAAGAAAAACAGTTTATTGCCACTATCTCTTGGGGGGAAAGGTTGAAATTGCGTCGCGACCATCACCTTGTGGCGGAATCTACGGAGGCAAGGTGGTCGCGTCCGCCAGCTTGTAGCGTCTTCGGTGCGACCCGGGTCCCGGCAGGTGGCCGCAGCCGCAACGCTGGAGCTCATCCGGAAGAAAATGAAACCGTACCAGCCGTCGGAGAAGCTGGTCGTGCGGGACAGCGTTTCGCTATCTATGGACGAGGACCTGAGCGACGACGTCGAGGATGAGGTCTTCATCCGGGATGGGCGCACCTGCAGGACGTACGAGGACCGTGGGGCCAAGCGACCGCTGATGGCGACGGCGAGGCACCGCGGCGGGAACGGGGGTGCCACCGGTGGCAGTGGCCGGAACAGCAAATCAACAAGTTGTGGCTCGTCGAGTCCAATTTTGAAAAAGTACCGACGAAGGCGCTGCTGGAACTGCTGCGAACCGTTTTGCTACGGGTTGGCGGCCATCACGGTGCTGATTGGTAAGTTGGAGGAAAATGAAAAGAAAACATTTTTTCACGCGCGCGGGTCGGTCTCCTGAGACGTGTCGTGGCTCAAGGACACGCAACGCATGGAGGATAATCACACGGAAAAGGGTAGGGATAGTTGGGGTTTCTTAAGAATACTGTTTGATTATTACGAGTTTTTGGGTTAGAATATTCACAGTATTTGAAAGAACCTCATCCCCAAAAAATATTTCAGCTAAAAAATAATCATTTATTTTTACTCGGTGAAAATATTTTTCGAAGTTTTATGACGTCCTCCCACTAAAACGTTTGAAAATATGTTCGAACAAGTTTAATTTACTACTTTTTCGCATTTTTTTTTCGAGAAAGGGAATTTTTCGGGCTTTTCATGCATGTAAATTGCTAAAAGATGAATGCCTGAAACCAGAGGATCAAAAAAGGCATATTTGAAGCCTGAGATTTGAAAAGTGCAAACTCTGGTTTTGATTGGAATATGTATATGATTTTTGCAAAATATTAAAATTATTTTCAAAACAAATTTGTAAATTTATAATGACATGTAATATAAAATTTGCAATACGAAATAACTTCTAATTGTTTTTAAACCAGTAGAATTTGTAGTATTTTCATTAGTATTTTTTTAAATTTTCCAGCCAAACCTTAAATTTCAAAAGAACTAAACTGATAAATTTTGTCTTCTTATGCAAAATTAGCTGAAATTTCAAAAATACGGCCAAAAACTTTTTTTGCGTAAAATTAGGATAACTGGTAGAGGTTTCAAGTAAACTCATACGATACGAAGTTGACTTTTTACCTGTCGGCAACTATTGCTAGTACCAACCACTAGTGTCTTCCTTTTTTATCTGCAAGGACTTCGCCGCCCTGGGCTCCTTAGTGTTTGAGTCCGGCACGGAGCGACGGTGCCTGATACTCATATTTACACAAAGAATTTTAGAGCGCCCGCCGCGGGATTCGAACCAGCAACCTCTGGATTGTGAGTCCAGTGCGCTATCCGATTGATCCACACGGGCGGGAGTAAACTCATAATGTTTTGAATAAAAGTTAGCAAAATATTGCTTCATTTTTAAAGTTACCTGAACAAATATGTCTTAAAATATCATTAAATAAAAATAATTTTATGAAAATAAAAAAAAAATAAAAATGTTATTAATGAATTCGAATTATAGTTTGAGTCCTACTAATGGAGATGCACGGTAGTTCAAATATGAAAAACGAAACTATTGGCACTACGCCCCCCGGGGCATGGCCTTCCTCTAACGTGGGATTTCTGCTCCAGCGCCTCTGACGAGACAGGAGAAACCGGGACCGACGTTTTACTTCACCATCCGATAGAAGCTCAGTGGATAAGGCGGGAATCGAACCCGCGTCTCATAGCATCATCGGGATCGGCAGCCGAAGCCGCTACCCCTGCGCCACGAGACCCACGACCAGTTCAAATATGTTCTTGTTTATTTTTTGATATCCCGTTAATGTTAATCAATAAGATAAACGAAACACCATTAAAATTGAGTATTTTTCAATCACAATATAGTTTTTTTTGTACTATACGCCAGGCGTCCTCATCAAAATAAATCTGAAAACCTGAATTCTCATTTCCTATCTCCGGAATATCTCGTTATGTTCAATTAAATTTACAGTTTAACAAAGAGAATTTTATAAACTTTTTAAAACTATAAAACGAATACCATTGTAATGAACTTTTCTATCAAGGTTGTTAGTTGATAAGGTTATCGTCGATAATCTTATCGTTCGACGATAACGGCGCCAGTTCTTGGACAACTTCTGTTCAGCTTAAATCTTTTTTAAGACTTTATGAAATGAAATACTAAAAAATTTCACAAAATATCGTACTTTTTGAAATAACTCAAATTTTCATAATTCACAATATGAGTATAAGACGATTTGAAATTTTGTATGCATTTTCACTCTTTTTGAGTTTGTGGAATTAAATAGTAAAATTTTCACAAAATACTGTATTTTTTGTAAACATTCAAATGTTTATAATGTGCAGTATTTGTATCAAACGATTTAAAATTTTGCATGCATTTTCAATGTTTTAGGCCAGGGGTGCCCAACCTTTTGGCCCTGCGGGCCAGATCTGATTTTTCTGAAGCAATCTCAGGCCGGAACTAATATTTGATAATACTTGAAAAAGTAAACACATTTTTAATTTTTATTTTTTTATGATTGGGTTCTTTTAAAATAAATAAATAAAAGAACTAGTGTCTCAAATAAGATTCATATATCTTAATTTAAGAATGAAAAACAAAGATAACTTTCAAAAACGTGTTTATTTGACTTATTTAAATTTTTATTTATTTTTGTTTAAAATTGTATAGTTGTTGTTTTTAACGATTGTAATTAATTAAAATTCATTCAAATTCAATGGTAGTTCCAACTATTAAAGTTTAATTCCCTCAACACTACAATATAAAAAAAATCAATGAGTCATGATTAAAATTTATTGAAATGAAATTTGGATTCGAATATCCTTTAAAAATAACGACACTTTTTGCATTGTTGTTAACCTTTATTCATATATTAAAAAAAATTTAAATGATTGTGTGAAAAGCGTAAAAAAATATATAAAATCATTTTCAATTCGTTATTCTTCGAAGTTCAAAGTTTATGAAAACATAATTTTTTTGCTCCCTGATTTCTTGACTCATTTTGAGACGTTTTTAAATGTTTGAAAACACATTTTCAGCGATCTATTTTTTCAGTATGAAAAATTTGCATTTTTAAGCTTTTTTGTTCTGGAAAAATACATTAGTTTTTGCATACACAGTTAAAACTGAAAAAAATAAAATTTAGTGTCTTTTTGTACATTTTAGACAACAATCAAATTTTTTTCATAAATGTCACAATCTTTCGAAATGGATAAAAAAAATTCTTGCGCCATTTTCCAGTTTAAAAATATAAATATAGAAATTATAACAATTAAATTCAAACATGGTCATGTTAAAATTTAATAATAAGCTTATTTTTTAAATTCAGACAGTCAATTTATTTATTTAATATTTAATGAACAGGTCAAAGAACTATTTTGAAAAGTCGTCGCGGGCCGGACGTTAGACAGGCCTGTTTTAGACTTTTTGAAATGAAAAACAAAAATTTTGACAAAACACTGTATTTTTGAAAATACTGAAATTTTCATAATTTACAATCATACGAATCGAAATTTTTAGTAGTAGTTTATGCAACAAGTTGCAAAAAGCTGATTTTTCAGCACGAGTCGTACATTTATTCAACGAGGTTTACCGAGTTGTATAGATACGACGAGTGTTGAAAAAATCATGTTTTGCAACAAGTTGCTTACACATTTTTTTGCATTTCCGAAAAACGCTTTTTGAATGAAATTTTATGTCAATCATCCATGGGTTAAGTAAATATACCGTTCAATACAAAAAATATTGAAAAATGTTACTTTTTGCAATTCCGTCGTGAAACTACTTACTTTTCCTGTCATTCTTGAACGACGAAATAGCCTACTTTTCTGTACCAAAAATAACAGAATCGAATAGCAACACTTTTCAAAAAAAATGCTGAAAAGTTCTACTTTTCAGCACTGAAATGGGTGCTGAAAAGTTGAACTTTTCAGCACTTGTTTCGAAAAGTAACACTTTTCAAAATTGTTTTGATTAAAGCGATTTATTGACAAAATACATGAAAATTTAACTTAAACTTCCACTCAATGATTGTTTTTCGGAATTGCAAAAAATGTTGTATGGAACTCGTTGCAAAACTTGTTTTTTTCAGCACTCTTCGTATTTATCCAACTCGGTGAACCTCGTTGGATAAATGTACGACTCGTGCTGAAAAAATCCTCTTTTTGCAACTTGTTGCATAAACTACTATTTCCATACAAGTGTTGAAAAGTTCAACTTTTCAGCACCCATTTCATTGCTGAAAAGTAGAAATTTTCAGCACTGGTATTGAAAGGTTATAATTTTCCATTCTGTTATTTTTGGTAGGGAAAAGTAGGCTGTTTCGTTTCTATTTTTTTCTCCAGAAGGACAGGAAAAGTGGACAGTTTCACAGCGGAATTGCAAAAATGTATGTTCACCGTTTTCGACTTTTTCGAATTAAAAACTCATATCGTTTTTTTTTTGAAAATAATAAAATTTTCCTTATTAACAATATGGGTTTCAAACGATTTAAATTTTTTATGTAATTTCACTGTTTAAGAGTTTTTGGGATTAAATTTAAATTATCACAAAATACCATCTTCATAAAAAATAAAATCCCCAAAAAATGTTTTTAATAATTTTCAACATGTTAGAATAGGTAATAAAATTCAACCTTTGAGGTTAACAGAAGTATTGTTTGCTGAGGTATTATTGAGTTTTTTTTTAAATATTAATATGTTTTAAAATGTATTGAAAGCTTACTCAATTTTAAAAAAAAAATTCAAAGCAAAATCAAATTTGCAGTGGAAAACACCTTATTTTTTGATTAAGTATATTGTTTCTATGTTATAGTTATTTTTGGATTAATTATATGTTTAAATTTAAAAAAAAGTGTCCAAAATTTATTTTTCTTAGCTTTAAAATGTTTCTATTGTTTTCAAAACAGCACAAGGTGATTAGTAAGGCTCTCAAAAAAAAAATATTATGAAGTTTAAAAAATATAGAAAAAAGAAGAAGAATTTCATTTTTTCACAAAAATTGCAATAACAAGAATATTAATATATTTGAGCAATAACCTATAGTATTTTGGTTATCAAAGGTCAGGCCAAGTTTTTTTTCACAAATTTTCGCAAAAAACCGGAATGGATAATTTTATTTTATTTCGCCGCTTTGCAAAAGCAGGTGACAAGTCGAACTTTTTTTTTATGAAAAATACATCCTACAGGTTATTTTCTGAAAGTTTTTCATTTTCTAATAAATAAAATTCCTGTTGATAATATTTGGAACAAAGAAATCCCTTATCAAAATCAAATATCTAGAGTTTTTTTTGTGTTTCATACTTTTTTAAGGCCTTTAAAAAATAACTCTAGATATGTTAAACTGAATCCCCATTTTCCCTTATCCCGATTGCCTAGCTACGGGCGGTTGTTCTATACAGAGGAATGGTGTTTGTGTGACACATCTCTCCTCATTGAGCTCGTTGATGCCCGCAGAGTAGAATGGGAATGATTGAAAAGCGTTTCACGATTCCTGAGCGTGACATCTCTCTCTCTCTCTCACCTAATCCGACAGCTTGCGGCGGATTATTGCGGGGCAGATGTTGAGGATTCTCAATGAATTGCGATGCTTTCTTTGAACCGCACAACTTATGGCGCGTCTCCATGATTCGATCCGCAGCTCTTTCAATTCAATGGAGACGGATGTACTTTAACGAACTATTTCTCCTCTCTGAACAGGACTGATCGTGCTGGCCGCCCTGCTGCTGACCGCATTCCCAGCTCCGCTGCAGAAGATCAAGGTCTGGTTCCACAAGGAGTCCCCGTTCGGCGGAAGTGCCAAGTTCGGCAGCTTCCTGTACAGCGAAGGCGGAGGAGACAACAGCAACAACAACAACACGTCCGGGCTGGAGATGGTTCCGTGCACGCAGATTACGGTGCAGAAGGTTTGGTCGCGGGTCATCGCCCGGGTCAACAGCGAGAGTCCGTTGCGGAAGGTGGATGTGAATGGGGACGGGGTTATGGACTTGGTCGTTGGGTACGGGATCGACGAGATGATTGACGACGCACGTGGGTACATTCCGAGGTGTACCTCGCTGAAGACGGGACTCACGGATATGTGCGGGGGTGGGTTGATGGCGTTGAACGGGATCAACGGGGAGACGTTGTGGCAGAGGTGGACCTCGTTTACGATCTTTTCGCTAAAGTGTACGATCGACATCAACTCGGACGGGCAGAGTGACTGCGTGGCGGCGGGGCGGGGAGGGTTGATCCTGGCCGTGGACGGGAGAAATGGGAATATTTTGTGGGAGCTTAAAGACTATTCGGATTTGGAGAGCTACGCTGAAACCAGCATCGACCTGTACACGATCAATGTGGTGCGAGATTTGAACAACGATGGGATAGCCGATGTGCTGGCGGTTCACGTTGAAGAAACGCAACGAGCTCACGGAGGACACATCAAGCTGATTTCCGGGGCAACGGGAATCATCCTGAAGAGCGTTCCGACGCCGTATCGAGAGGAAATGTTCGTTCCGATTCAGCAGTTGATGGGTAAGGACGGTGCGGAGCAGTTTCTGATGGTGTCTGGAGGACAGAATTCTCCCGGGGGAATCTACACGCTGAAGCAGGAGAACTTGATGAAGTTTGTTGGCGAGAAGGACTTTGAACCGGTGATGCGCATCGACTCGTCTGGGTTTATGGTTCCCGCGGTGTTGACAGATCTGAACGGAGACTCGGTGGAGGACATCGTAATCAGCTCGTTCAACTCGACGATCTACGCTTTTGACGGGATGAACAAAACTCAGCTGTGGTCGTATTCGATTCCAGGTAAGTTGCGGTCATGATCAGACGGAGTTATAAATATTCATGAATATTCGAAGTTCAAGCGCAATGGTCCTAAAATGTTTATGTTGTTCACCAAATGTGAAAATCGGATGGGGTAAGTGTGAACATTCAATGCTCATAAAATTTAATTTGTGAATTATCATGAAAATTCAAAGTTCAAAGTGCAATGGTCCTCAAATGTTCACGAACATTGGAAAGGGAAACTGTGAACATTATCATTAGGGCGTCCAATTTTCCCGGGTTTTTAATTTCCCGGAAAACGGGAAAAAATATTTTTTAGATTCCGGGAATTCTTGGGATCCCGAGAATTTTTTTTTAAAGTCATAAAATCTATGTTTTCATTGTAGGTTTGAATGTTTTTCAAGCTTAAAATCATAGTATTTGCTCAAAACTAATAATTTTCGATAATCTACACTTTAATCTAAACAAGGATAGAAGTTTTTAGATAGTTTAATAGAAATAAAAAAAATCTTTGCTGTGCTTTAGATTGAATTAAATATTTATTTAGATTGAAATCAAATAAAGCCGTTGCAAATATTTTTCAAAGTTAATGTCACCCCTCCCCCCCCTTCAAAATCGGTTTAAAAAACCAGGGGGGGGGGGAATGTTTTTTTTTACGGATATAGAAGTGTAACCAACTGAGCACAATTTGAAGTGCATTTTCCTGCGTTGAAAATCATATTAAGCATTTCTGGGATCGATCAAAAATATTTTGAATATTTGTGAAATTCTGTTGTTCAACATGAACTTCAAAAAATATTTGCACGGTCTAAGTATCTTATCAATATATTTTTTTAATTTATGTTTTATATGAAATGACTAGAAAATCTTATTAAATGTCTTTTAAAATGTTGAAAAACGAGAAACGATCACAAATAAAATGATACTAAATAGTTAATGTAAAATTTTAGAAAAGTTTAGAATTTCATGTTTGATATAAAAATATTTTACAAATTATCTGGGGAAAATCGGGACAATAGTCTGAATAGGTACAATAGAGAAGATCTTTCAGATTTCGGTCATTCGATTTTTTTTGTATTTTTAAATCCGACTGAAACTTTTTTGGTGCCTTCGGTATGCCCAAAGACGCCATTTTGCATCATTAGTTTGTCCATATAATTTTCCATACAAATTTGGCAGCTGGCCATACAAAAATGATGTGTGAAAATTAAAAAATCTGTATCTTTTGAAGGAATTTTTTGATCGAATTGGTGACTTCGGCAAAGTTGTAGGTATTGATATGGACTACACTGGAAAAAAATGATACACGGTAAATTTTTTTTTGTTATTTTGACAAAGAACTTTGTCCTAAGGTTTCTATACGTGGTGTCAATCCAAAATTTTTGCGAAGCGAAAACGTTACGTGACGAATTCCCCTCTCGGCAAATTTCCCCTCTTTTTGGTGCATGCTGGTTAGATGAGCGAACGTTTCCCAATTAGTCAATCGAGAGACGTGAGATTGATGTATCTAAAATCACCCCCACTCCATCTCATAATTTTCGGATCGTCGACGAGCCAACAAAACTCGGCTCGGTCGGTCCCGAAAATTCATTCTTTTGCTGGACGTCGACGAGAACACATCAGAAGCAGATGGCCTGGTGGCCCGGTAGCAGACGGTCTGGAGGTCCGGGAGCAGATGGCTTGGAGGCAAGGACCAGCTAAGACATGCCAGTCGCGGGAGTCGATCATTGGAACTGGCCAACACCTGGACTGGAGTGGCCGGAGGCCCCGCGGATGTTCCGATGGGGGGACATTTGCCGGACCGTAAGAATTGGGGCAATATGGGTATCAAACTTTATGGTTTTTGATACTGGATATGAAATTTGACATTTCGGCAGTAGTGGTCACAATCCGGAGTGGCCGGAGGCCCCGGGGATATTCCGAAGAGGGGACATTTGCCGGACCGTAAGAATTGGGGCAATATGGGTATCAAACTTTATGGTTTTTGATACTGGACATGAAATTTGACATTTCGGCAGTAGTGGCCAAAATCCGGAGTGGCTGGAGGTCCCGCGGATGTTCCGATGGGGGGACATTTGCCGAACCGTAAGAGTTGGGGCAATATGGGTATCAAACTTTATGATTTTTGATACTGGACATAAAAAGTTGCATTTGGCCATTATCTGAAGTTAAGCAGTTAAAATAAATTGCTTATTAGGCAGGAAGTAATAAATAGATAACTGTGATGCACATTTTTTTGTGCCACTGCGAAAATCTGTTTCTGGAAATTTAGAATAACAATCTCGTAATCAATTAGGGCAGTTTAATGTCTGCTGTTCAAATTTTATTTACTGCCGCCGATTGCTTGCAACAGCCTTGCAAAAACATTCCCGCATCTTGGTAACTTTCGAGTGGTGAAGGAAAGTCAATTGATTTCACTTCGATTTATATTTCAGCTCTACTTGCAATTTCCGTCCCCTTAGTTCGATAGGACGGTAATTATAAGGGGGAAATTAGGACAGGACATTCTAATCGAAAATTTCATCAATCATCTTGCAAAGTTCTTTGTCATACTGGTCATGTGTAACATAACCACCTGCACCTTTTTTATTTAATTTTTTGTCATTAAAACTTGATTTGCAAAAAAACACTATTTTTATTTTTTTTATTTTTTTTTATGTTTTAGAGGACATCAAATGCCAACTTTTCAGAAATTTCCAGGTTGTGCAAAGAATCTTTGAGTTATGAATTTTTGAATCAATACTGATTTAAAAAAAAATCCAAAAAGCGGTCGCAAAAATTTTTCAACTTCGTTTTTTGATGTCAAATCAAATTTACAATCAAAATGTATTTTAGTGCAATTTTGATAAAGTGCACCGTTTTCAAGTTAAATCCATTTTTAGGTGACTTTGTTGAACATAGTCGCAGTTTATCATTTTTTTTTTAGATTAGTGCACATATTTGCCCACTTTTGAAAAGCTGAAAATTCTCTGTATTTTGCTTTTTGAACTTTGTTGATACGACCCTTAGTTGCTGAGATATTGCCATGCAAAGGTTTAAAAACAGAAAAATTGATGTTTTCTAAGTCTCACCCAAACAACCCACCATTTTCTAATGTCTGTATCTCAGCAACTAATGGTCCGATTTTCAATGTTAAAATATGAAACATTCGTAGAATTTTCCGATCTTTTCGAAAAAAAAATTTTCTAAGTTTTTAAACCAAGACTTAAATTTCAAAAGGGCGTAATATTGAATGTTTGGCCCTTTTGAAATGTTAGTCTTGGTTTAAAAAAATTTCAAATATTCTTTTCGAAAAGATTGGAAAATTTCACGAATGTTTCATATTTCAACATTGAAAATCGGACCATTAGTTGCTGAGATATCGACATTAGAAAATGGTGGGTTGTTTGGGTGAGACTTAGAAAACATCAATTTTCCTGTTTTTTAACCTTTGCATGGCAATATCTCAGCAACTTATCAATTTATTAAAATTTTACTACAATTTATCAAAATTTTACTAAAGTACTGTTTGATTGCAAATTTGAATTTACATCGAAAAATGAAGTTAAAAATTTTTTGCGATCAATTTTCGATTTTTTTTAAAATCTGTATTGATTCAAAAATTCATAACTCGCTCAAAGATTTTTTGCACAACCTGGAAATTTCTGAAAAATTGCCATTGATGTCATCTAAAACATATAAAAAATAGTGTTTTTTTGCAAATCTAGTTTTAGTGACAAAAAGTTTAATTAAATATCACCAAAAAATTTTTACCTTGTATCGTTTTTTTCCAGTGTAGTCCGTATCCATACCTACAACTTTGCCGAAGACACCAAATCGATCAAAAAATTCCTTCAAAAGATACAGATTTTTGAATTTTCATACATCGTTTTTGTACGGCCATCTGCCAAATTTGTATGGAAAATTATATGGACAAACTAATGATGCAAAATGGCTTCTTTGAGACATAAGAAATCTTTCTGATGAAACGTATCCAAAAAAAAACCCACTAAAATTGTAAGTTCAGCAATACAACTCCAGTCTTTTAAAAAATATATAAAATTAAATACAAAATATTTAAAGCACTAAACATTTTGCGGATCTGTCAAATAAAATATAAAAAATATAAAAAAATTAATGCTATCAAATTAGTAGTTGAGTTATAAAGTTTAGCTATAAAGTTAAGTAGTTACCTGTTTATCTAACCTAATCTAAATTTCAAGGCTAAAATTAGTTTTTTTTTCAATTTCGGGAATTCCCGGGAAAAAAATATTTAAAAAATACCGAAATTCGGAAATTTCCGGTTTCGGAAAAAATCCCTGGATTGTTGTCCCGGAAATTCCCGGGATAAACGCACTAATGTTTATAACATTCAATTTGCGAATAATCATAAATATTTGAAGTTTAAAGCGAAATGATCTTCAAATGTTCACGTTGTTCACCAACCGTGAACATCGCATGGAAAATTGTGAACATATTTTCATGAATTTCAATTTTCGTGCATTCCAGCTTCCGAGAGCGTCAGCTCGATCGTGCCCGGCCACTTTGACCACGACAACGTGACCGATTTCATGGTCAAGTACAACACCGGTGCCGGATTCCCCGTGTACTTCTACTCGCAGACGACGATCCTCAACGGAACGAACGGGCAGCCGTTCCTGGACAGCAGCGTAAAGGACTCGGGCGGTCCAAACAGCCTTCTCGGTGGACTCTCAATCTCCCAAACCGGCGGAGGAGACTTTTTCCTGCACTGGCAGCTCCAGTGCCGGAACAAGTACGAAACGACCGACGAGTACCGGTTCATTCCGGAGAGCGATATCATTCAGCAGTCCCGCGCGGACACCTGCATGCTCCGGTACAACCAGTCCAGCGTGCTCAAGCTGTACGCCATCAACCGGCACGTGGAGCCGCCGGGCGCGGTGATCTTCTCCAGCGACGACCTCCAGATCCGGCTGAACGAAACGGCCAGCGAGCAGCTGCGCGAGAGTTACGTGGCCCCGATCAAGCATCCGAAGATGAAGCTCAAGGTGAAGGACGACGGTCGGAAGGCCAGCGAGAGTCAGCAGCAGCAGTCGCAGTCGCAGCAAACGCAGTCGGTTCGGATGGACAAGAAGCTGGACCAGAAGGTGGCGCCGGGGGAGGAGCTTGATGATGGCGCGAATGTGGGCGTGGTGATGACCGGTCCCAATAAGGTGGCCAGTGAGATGAGGAGGCAGAAGCTGCGCGAGCAGATGTTGAACACGAACAGGATTCCGGAAGCGCTGGAGGTTGAGGAGGAGAACAAGCGGCAGGAGAAGCTGAACATGAACGATGTGTACAAGAAGTACGCGTACAACTCGAACAACCCGATGGGGGAGGACGTAGAGAAGCCGTACATCTACGTGCCGTATGATGATCCGATCAATCCGGATTTGGTGAGTACCACTTCGAACAAGACTTGTAGAATTATGTAGTCACGATTAAACATCATTACAGCGAACCCAGTTTCTGCAGTCCCAGATGCAGCTGCCGGACTACTCCGAGCGGGACTACAACGCAGCCGGTATCGATGAAGACAATCGACCGTATCGACCGCGTCCTGCTCCTCGTTACAAAGATATTGGAGCTCGGCAGCAGCAGCAGTACTCGGGAGGACGCGATGTTCGGAGCAAGTTTGGAGGATTCGGTAAGCTTGTAGTGGAGCAATTCGGTGAGATTTCGGTCATTCGATTTTTTTTTGTATTTTTTAATCCAGCTGAAAGTTTTTTGGTGCCTGCAGTATGCCCAAAGAAGCCATTTTGCATCATTAGTTTGTCCATTTAAATTTCCATGCAAATTTGGCAGCTGTCCATTAGCATGCCCAGAAATAATGACACCCTGCTCCACAAGCGGAAAACGGTTTATTGGGTTATTTTAAGCAGCTGTGCAAATTTTGAGCGAAATTGGTTGAGATTAACCCATTGATACCCGAGCCTAAAGTTGGTGAAAAAAATATGTTTCATACAAAAACGACTTTTTTAAATCGCTAATAACTTTTAAGGATTGAGTTTTATAGCTTTGGTATGTTCTACAAAGTTGTAGAGCATTCAATTTTAAATGAGAATCTTTCTTTTGGGAATATTTGGACTGAAGTAGCGCATCCTGCAGACCAAACCATAAGAAAATTGGGTTTTACATACATTTTTTCGATTTTCCCCATACAAACTTCACCTTCGAGTATCAATGGGTAAATGTTGATCGATTTTGCTCATATTTGGCTCAGAGTCCTAAACATGTGCACTCATTTAAAAAAATGCATAACTGCGACTATTTTCAAAAAAGTTACCTAAAAATTGCTATAACTTGAAAACTGTGCACTTTATCAAAATTTCACTAAAGTACTTTTTGATTGCAAGTTCGAATTTAATTCAAAAAATTAAGTTAAAAAAAATTGTGACCATCTTTCAATTTTTGAAAAAAAAATCAGTATTGATCCAAATTTTTTTAACTCGGTCAAAGATTTTTTCCACATTTTGGAATTTTTTGAAAAGTTGGCATTTAATGCCCTCCTTGAAAAATATATAAAAAATATTGTTGTTTTTTTGCAAATCAAGTTTTAGTGACGAAAAGTGAAATTAAAAATAACATTTTTTTCATCGCGTATCATTTTTTTCAGTGTAGTCCTAATCCATACCTACAATTTTACCGAAGACACCAAACCGATCAAAAACTTCCTTCAAAAGATACAGATTTTCGAATTTTTATATATCATTTTTGTATGGACAGCTGCCAAATTTGTCTGGAAAATTATATGGACAAACTAATCAAGGTTGTTAATCGATAGAATTATCGTCGATAGTATTATCGTCTGACGATAACGATAATGGTTATCGTTATTGTCGGGATTATAACGATAATCTATCGTTATCGTTATTCCGATAATTCTATCGGCAATAATTTTATCGACGATAACTTTTAATTAAAGCTTTTCAAAGCTTCCTATACATTAGAGGTGGGCAAAACCAAAACCGCTCTTTTATAGGAGCCGTTCATTTTCGTTCGCTCATTAAAAAAAGCCGCTCTTTTGAACGGCTCTTTCGCTCTTTTTCAAAATGTTGATGATAAGGTTTTTTTTAAAGAATCGTGTGATTTTATAAGTTATTTCACATTGGACTTTAATAAATTATTTGATAAAAAAAACTTAAAACGAGAAGATGCCCTTGAAAACCATAGGTCTCTGTGGCCTCTATATGTCAAGATTTCTACTCGAACCTGAACATTCGAGTAATTGAATGGCATCCAAACTCAGATCTAGGATGCTGCAAAAATTGCTTTTAATTTCAAAATTGCGTTTATTTCTGGAATAGTTGAACCAATGCTGATATTTTATTTGGAGAAAATATTCTGTTATCTCTTTTCTACGATTAAGTCTATAAACGCTAAAGTTTAATCGGAAAAGGATTTATTTATTTTTCCAAAATCTCTAGACTATTCAGTAGATTTTTGGTAATATTTTACAGATTATGCAATTTGAAATGCTCAAATTTATATTCTGGTAATACTTTAATGTACAATCAGTTCCACAATAAAAAGTTTTTTTCATTTTGTTTAGAAAATCATTTACTTTTGTGATAATTTTTTATAAGCATTGAAATATTTTAAATTGCATTTTAAATTCTCTAAAACAAATTTAAAAATACAATTTTTCTGAAATTTAATAAATAATATTTAAAACAAAAATCATGCCATCTTCAAACGGTTCTTTCAAAACACCGGAGTTTAAAAAAGAACCGCGGTTCTTTTTTTTGTGAGCCACGGTTCGTTCGCTCTTTTCAGTGAACCGGCTCTTTGAGCGGCTCGCTCTTTTTTTGCCCACCTCTACTATACATACTAAAAAAAATCGCAAAATACTGTATTTTTTTGAAAATACTAAAAAATATTTAATTCGCCATATAACGATTCGAAATTTTGCATGTATTTTAACTGTTTTAAAGATTTTTGAATGAAATACTCAAATTTTCACAAAATACCGTATTTTCTCGAAAATACTCAAATTTTTAGAATTCGCTATATAGGTATCAAACGATTCGAAATTTTGCATGTATTTTAACTGTTTTAGAGTTTTTTTAATGAAATACTAAAATTTTCACAAAATACCGTATTTTCTCGAAAATACTCAAATTTTTATAATTTGCAATATGGGTATCAAACGATTTGAAATTTTAAATGTACTTAAGCTGTTTTAGAGATTTTTGAATGAAATGCTGAATTTTTCACAAAATACCGTATTTTCCCGAAAATACTCAAATTTTTATAACTCGCATTATGGGTTTCAAACAAAGCGAAATTTTACCTGCTTTTTCATTCAAAAAACTCTTAAACAGTTAAAATACATGCAACATTTCGAATCGTTTTTATAACCATATTACGAATCATAAAAAAATGAGTACCGTAAACTGGGGTGACTTTAATAGCCCGGGGTGACTTTGATAGGTTTTTCAAATGCAAAATCAAATTTCTTTCAATGTAACCCCGGGCTATCAAAGTCACCCCAGTTTACGGTATTTTCGAGAAACTAAGGTATTTTGCGAAAATTTGAATATTTTATTCAAAAAACTCTAAAAAAGTTAAAATACATGCAAAATTTCGAATCGTTTGATACCCATATTGCAAATTATAAAAATTTAAGTATGTATTTTCGAGAAAATACGGTATTTTGTGAAAATTTCAGTATTTAATTAAAAAATCTCTAAAACAGTTAACATACATTTAAAATTTCAAATCGTTAGACACCCATATTGCGAATTATAAAAAAAAAATATTTTCGGTACGGTATTTTGTGAAAATTGTAGAATTTCATTAAAAAACTCTAAAACGGTTAAAATTCATGCAAAATTTCGAATCGTTTGATACCCATATCGCAAATTATAAAAATTCTAGTACTTAAAAAAAACGGTACTTTGTGATTTTTTTTGTATTTATACATGACACATTCCGCCGTGACGTTGCAACGCTTTGACTTTTCTTTTTTCAGTATTTCGGCTGTAACTCAAAAAATACATTGAAAAGGTACATTTGTTATTACAGATTCGGAACGTACATTAAATTTCCTATAAGAAACAGTATTGAAGCATTATTTTAAGCGAATATTCGATTTTTGAGAGGGGAATATGTAGCGTGACGTTGCAACGCGTGACTTTTTCTCAATCCTGACACAATTCATTTTTCGCCATAAACTCTGCTCTGTTAAACGACAATTTTGGAGTTCTTCTTTCATTTTTAGTGCAAAATTGGCCAACAAATCGAATGCAATCATTAGTTTTACGAAAAAATCAAACCCCGATTTTTAAAGACCACTTACATTTCGTGACGTTGCAACGCTTTGTTTTTGAAAACAGGGTTTTTCGTTGCGTTGCAACGTCACGAAATTTTAGTTTCAAAATAAATCATAGTTTTTGTTAGTTTGAACAACTGTATGTTAAGGTTTTATTATAGGACATTAATAGACAGTACAAGGACATGTGAATTGATTGGCCCGCCCATGTTTGACCCCCCCCCCCCCTCCTCCTATACCGCTATCACAGTAGCAGTACGATTTACGAAGTTTTCCAAACGTTTTTAAAGTAAAAATAAATATTTGTATTATTCTATTATCACGAAGGACACCCCCCACTCTCCCCTCCTCTATCCATGTAATGGGACGTCCATGCATTACGTAACGGCATAATATCATGGGGGAGGGGGTTCGAGGATTTACACAAAAAATGTATCGGAAATGTATTACCAGGGGGTAGAGGAGGCCTAAAAATATAAATATTTTGTTACGTAATTCACGAACGCTCCCTTAATATTTTAATGCTTTTAAGCAATTTACAAAACACGTGGAAGTTTTAGAAGGGAGGAGGAGCTTCAAGTTTTCAGGAGGGCTGAAATTTATAAATAAAGTGCCCATATCGTTTGTTGATGGCCCTAAGGGGTGATCTGCAAACAACTTAACTTATTTTGTTGACTTTTGTGCTTTTTAAATTAAATTTTAATTTGAGGAAATAATAAAACTGTTTACCTGCCCAACATAACATTTTTAATTGCGAACAACTAAACGTTGCATACAACTTATTTAGGTAAGGGTTCGTCCATCAACAAAGTGACAAAAGTTTGTAAAAAAAAAACAATCGAATCACGTGATTTTTAATGTTTAGTGAATTTCACTATAATTTGGCCTACATAAGGGTGCAGGATAAAAAAAATCGTTGCGTTGTATTTTAATGAACCCTCGCGTAAATCAGTTTATCATAAAGGGGCCATCCAGTAACCAAGTGATTACTTTTTTGAAAGTTTTGGATTTTTTCCCCATTGTGAACATCGGTATATTTTGATTTGTTCAACAAGTTTCATAAAATACCTACTTTTAACGAGTTGCATTCAAACTTAAGTAACGGAATTTGTGAATGACCCATGTACAATTCTTCTGTAAATATGCTCGGAAACATTATATAAAAAATATATAATATTTAGTAACCTTTTATCTTCAAAAACCAACTACGCATACACCTTTTTTTGCCATGTGACCAGGGTTACCAGGTCTGAAGAGAAAAAAATCTGGCAAAAAATCTGGGAAAAATCTGGCAAGCCACTTTTCTCAAAGTAATTAGCAATTTTGTGTTCAAAAACAGTGTATTTTCAGTTTGTATACATTAAAGCTTCACAAAATAAACAAAATACGTCAATAAAACAATGTGTGGAAGAAATAAAAAAATATTTTTTTCATATTGGCACTCAAAAAATCTGGCAATGCCAGATTTATCTGGCAACCTGGCACCCCTGCATGTGACCAATATGATTTAAAATTTCGTGACGTTGCAACGCAAACTTAAACCTGTTGTAACTTTGGATATAGACAACCAATTTAGTCGCTCTAGGTTGCATTTGAAAGCTCTTTCCAAGTACAAAGAGCATCTAAAATATCAAAATGATTGAATGTTTAGTTTTCTGTTGGCATAAACAACTGTCCCTTTTTCGTGACGTTGCAACGCAATAAAATGGCAAACTTACACTAGTTTGAAAAAATACTTAACTTAAGATAAACTATAAATCCATGACATTTCCGTTTAGTACAACTAAAAACCTACAAAATGCAATCTAAAGAATAATTTTTGGATTTTATTTCGCAGAAAACCAGGAGTTTTTAGAAAAATGTTTTAAAACGATGATTTTATCATGAATTGATGCATAACTTAACCAACTTGTACATAATGATATTCAAATGATCAATTAATGAAAACCATGATTTTCGAAGCTTCAAGTAGTCTAGAATCGAGGAAAAATATCCAAATAGCTCATACACGCTTTTCAAAATTTCATCCTAAGGTGTACATTGCCGGAGAATGTGTCACATCGAAATTTACCTTATTATCAAAAACATATTAACTAAGAGGAAGCTTGAAAATTCAAATTATGGTTGGTTTTTGTCAAATTTCGAAATATATTAAATATAAGTTATCGTCCATTAAAATTATCGCCGATAGAATTATCGGAATAACGATAACAATAGAACTATCGTTATCGCTATCGAACCTCGATAATTTTATCGTTAAAAACCTTGAAACTCATGATGCAAAATGGTTTCTTTGGGCATACCAAAGGCACCATAAAAGTTTTAGCCGGATTAAAAAATACAAAAATTAAAATAAAAAAAAAGATCTATTTCGAAGAGAATTGCTAAGTGTATGAACACAGGGGTGAAGAATTACAACCCCGAGCAGATGCAAATAACTTGGGAATAACATTTTTTGATATTTGAAGATATGTATTTGAAAATTTTATGTTATTTATAACAAGATTTGTTATTCGCCGTTATGATTTTTTCGTTATTGGATTGTTATTGTAATAACAGACTAATAACAAATCTTTGTTATTATTTTTTTGCTATTTTAACAACTAATCCGATCTTCCCAATAACAGTTAGCGGTATTCTTCCATAACAATAAATGTTATTCTCAAGTTGTTCTGGCTTTCAATCAATATCAGACCGATAACAAAAGAGTTCAATAACAGTTTATGTTATCATAACGAAAAAATGGATTTTGCAAGAAGAATCCATAACACTTTCTGTTATTTTAACAGTATTTGTTATTGAAATGGCATGAATTTAGTTATTACCGTCTGTTCGGGACGTTACATTTTTTGTAGACGAGGTTGACCTGCACGATCCCAATTTGGAGGAGCAGGTTTTCAACGAAACCAATCCCAACTCGCAGATCGTTAAGAAAGTTCTGCTGAACGATGAGATTTTAGAGGCACTCAAGGAGAATGATAGTGGCACTAAGGGATCAAAGGAGACGCTCTGGGACTTGGAGATGGAAAAGGAAGCGAAGGAGGCCATCAATGGTAAGATTTCAATATTTCCTAAGGTAATATAAATGAGTTTAAGTATTTCTTTTTTAAGATGTAACCTCCCTGAACTACGACTACAACAAAGAGAAGCGCCAAGCTGACCAGAAGACCAACGACACAACAACCCCGACGACGCCCACTCCAGCGACCCCAGAAGCTCCCCCCAACGAGAACATCCTACCGTCAATCTCCTCCACCGGAGTCCTCCTCAAGTCGCTCAACAGCTCCGCGGCCAGCCCCACCATCGACTACGTGTTCGTGATGAACATTCGCGAGTCCGAGGTCTACCCGCCGCTGATGATGGAGCAAGACCTGGACTGCCTGCGGGAAAAGGCCGCCGGCTACCAGACCTACACCCCGGACGACCTGCCCCAGCTGGAGAAGAAGCTGCTGAAGCAGTGTCTTCGCGCGCGGCTCCCGAATCTCAAACCCACCTACCAGAAGTTCGAAACGCAGATCATCGTGACGCGCGTCGAGATTGGCTGTTCGTGCGGAAGCGAGCTGAACCCGGCCCGCGAGGTTTGCTCCAAGCTGCACAGTTACGACCAGCAGCGGTGGACCGAGTACATGGGCAATGCCGGCAGTGGCCGATACTGAGATCGGGGCGGAGAGGGTGAGATGATGGTCTGAGGCTGGTAAGAAGCTGGAGCTGTGGGAAAACGCGCCGTAATTTCTCTGAACTCTGATTTGAAACTCCCTTTCTTCGCAAGCTTACTTGAACCCTTACAGCATTCACAGGACCTAGCAGTTTCCATTCTTCCACACAAGAATCAGCAGAACAAACAAAAAAACTATTGTACAAACAACTGTAATCTATACTACTAAATAATAGATTTCTTTTAGATTCTTCACTAAACAGACAAAAAAAAGTATTTAAAACTATATTTAAATTGATAAAAAGCAAAAGACAATTCAATCAAAGCATTTGTAACATGGTATAACAAACAATCTAGCACTCTAGCATTAAGAAGGTATCGCAAACGGAAACGGAAATTATGGGGATGGGCAGGTGTGTGATTGGAGAAAGATAAACCAAATTCATATAATAAAAAAAATACAAAAAGAAATAAGAGAAGTAGAATAGAACAATGCATCAAGAGCTAACTTAAACATATTTGAATGCATATAGAAGACAGTATATAAACCAAAGCACAGCAGATACAGAAACTTTCATATTTTTATTTTATAACAGACAAAATAACTAAAGTGTATAGCTAAGTGGGCAACAAATGAATTTAGGAGTCAAACGTATAGTGAATGCATGTTAAGCTAGGGATTTGAAAAGTGTAAATAAAGGTGAAAGGTATATCAAATTGTGTGTTCCTGTTCCGAAAGGTCTAAATTTTTAAATTTTCTGATCGTTTAAATTTTAAATCTCTTGAATTAAAAATGTTAAAGCTTATACTAATTAAACATTTCCAAATTCATTTTCAAATTTCCAGTTTGTTAAATACTCAATGAAATGTTACATTTTGAAATAATTAAATCTTCAAATATTTTTTTTAATTTTCTCATTTAGAAATATTTTTACTTTGCAATTTTAAAATTTTCAATTTCAAATATTTTAATTCATATTTCTAAATTTTCGAATTTTCAAATTCAATTTAAAATTTTATTTTTTTTATATATTTTTTTAAATTTTCAAAATAATATTTTTTTTTAAATTAACGGTGCGCATCAGCCAGAGCTTTTGCACCAAAATTTCTGTTACACAAATTTTAGTATCATAAAAAGTACGGGAACTTTCGATATAATTTTTGATTCATCCCCTAAAGTATTGTCTGCAAAATTAAATTAAATAAAGTTTGACTAATTTTACAATCAGATTGATGCAGAATTGGGTCCGTAAGTTTGACAATTTTGGAAAAAGAAGACAACAACTTCCTTGGTTGGGGAGCGTTCTTTTATTACGTAACGCTGGGATTTTGTTTGAATTTTAAAGTATAAAATTTCTATACTTCAAAAATTATAAAGGTTTAGAATTAAAACAAAAATAATTCAAATTTCAGAATATTTTTTTATTATTTTAAAGTATTATATTTCTATAGTTAAAAATGATAAAATTTTCGAATTTTGGAATTGAAAAAAAAGTTTTTTATTTATTTTTTTTAATATTTTGGAATTTTACAATTTAAGAATTTTGGATAATCGAGTAAAATACACTCAACCCCCGGTGGTTGGTCACTTTTTCGTTTGACACTTTTTTAGTTTGTACCCCGATGGTTGGTCAAAGTCAAACTAAAAAGTGACGAACTGTCACTTTTTACACGGCGCTCACGCACACTATCAAAACAAACGTTTGGTAGTGTGTAAAAGCGGTGTCAAACTAAAAAGTGACCCCGTTCGTTTGACAACAGTTGGTGTCAAACCATCGGGGATTGACTTTTAAAATTATTGAATTTAAAAAAAAAATATTTTTTGCGATTTTTGAATCATAGAAACATAACTTTAAAAATGCTTTGAAGTAATTTAGCAATTTTAAATCCAAAATGTCGGTGTTGAAATATTGAGAAAATGCATTTGATAATTTAACACATGCAGTTAGTCTCGCAATCCAAAGGTTGTCAGTTCGAATTCCGGGGGTGGAAGGTTTCTTGGAGTAAAAACCTTTGGTTGCTCTTCCCATCCAACTTTTGTTTAACTTTTTTGCAGCATATTCCCGTATTTTTTCTGCAATTCTTTTTTGCAACAGTTCTGCAAGAGAGCAAGAAAAAGGGGACTTTATAGCTGTCGGCCACCATTGCTAGTACCAACACTAGTGTCTGCCTTTCATCTACAAGGACTTCACCGCCCTGGGCTCCTAAGTGTATGAAAGTATGGCACGGAGCGCCGAATACCCATATTTACACAAAGAATTTTAGAGCGCCCGCCGCGGGATTCGAACCAGCGACCTCTGGATTGTGAGTCCAGTGTGCGGTCCGACTGATCCAGACGAGCGGGACATAAGAAGCTATAGCTATAACCAGCAGTAGAGAGAAGAAACTACCTGCAGAAATGTAGAATTGCAGAATTCTACGGTACGGGAATAGACAGAAAAAAATGAGAAAATAAACAACAATTTTAATTTTTCCTCGATTTGTTTACCCGCAGATCATAACACACTGACAGTCGCGTACGTGTACTTTGTAAGGACTCTTGTAAAAAAAGGCAAAACACGCGACTTTTGAAGAATAAAAAAAAACTGGATATCTAGTGAATTGGGTCCTAAAATTAAGCTTAAATTTGTGATATTATTGTTCACAACGATAAAGATCATTTTTCTGAGTACAATGACCCTTGGTTCGACCGCAAAGCATTTGAATTGGATTTTTGCATCAATTTTTAAAAAATAACTTCATGGCCCTCCCGCATAATCAAAAACCATCGGGGGAATAGTCCAAACTATATCACTACTAAAAGAGATGTAGTTACCACATACTTAACCATTATCATATAGTTACGGCACTATACAAAACCATAACGAAACTGATAGTCAAATGATGACGTTTTTATTGAAGTAAATCTAATGATTCTAACTATTTTTGAACTATTTGGGGTACAATAACCTTACACTAAACAGTTCGGATTGTTTAGACAACGTGACTCAACGAAAAATTTTACATGTCCAAATAGTTCAAACAATTTATCAACTTTATTGAGAACAATATAGCAAAATTCCACAGATTTTAGATTTTTATAGTCAGAACCTGTAAGAACTAAAAACCTACTATAAATGCTATAGTAGAACACAATTGATGGCGGCCACATTTTTTTCGATAAGTTTGTATAATCCAGATAATTTGTCAACTTACATGAAGTAAAATTACTATACACCATTCTATTTTGAATTAAAAATTTATATAAGTCCAAATAGTTCAAACAATATTTCAACAGTATGGAGTACAATTACAGTTTGTTATATAATCCAACTATATGTTAAACGATTGGTACCAAAATTTCAACTTTTATCAAGTAAATTGATCACAGTCGATTCCTCTGGGTGATAGACGTGATAGAGATCCCCGCATAAAGATTTACTATAAACCTACAGTAGATTTTATGGTTATCACACGATAAATTCTATGGTTATTTTTACCATGATTCTACAGTAGCCTTTATGTTTTTTCACCATAGAATATATCCTATTTCGGGAATTTACTATAAAAAAGGGGTATTGTTAGGCACAGTCACCATAAAAATTTCGACTTTTCCCCATACAAAAAAAAACCAAAAACTATACATTCTATCGTATTTTCATTGATGCCTTTTCCGTCCAAAAAATTACCCTGACCATAGAAAACATCATACATTTATAATAAAAACAGTAACCATTATAATGGTTTGCACAGTAAATTCACAGTTTTTCATGGATTTTTCCATACTAACCCGCATAAAAAAGTACCATATAAAAACTTTTTTTCATATGGTAATTGAACTTTAAACTATATTGTTACTACCATTTCCAAAAATGTTTGACTACTATTTTAAAAATGGTATTTATATGGTTGGCATGAATTTTTACTATCTCACAAATGGTTTAACCATCTGGCATAAGGGTGGTTAGCAATGGTAACCTTAAAAAACTCAGTACTATTTTCGTCAAAAAACTGTTTGTTGTATGGTAAATAAATGGTTTAAGTACTATTTGGCAAAAAGTAACCTTAAATCAAACAGTTCACAAATAGTTTAATATAGTTAAATTTTAATTTTGGGAAATTGAAAAACGATTTCACAAATAGTTACCATTTCTCAAAGTGTCATTGTATGATCCAATATGGTAATCAAATGGTAATTTTTTATC